>NC_041057.1:4421688-4486688 GCF_900634775.1 Gouania willdenowi | reverse complement strand
AAAATGTCTTGAAAGTGGAAAAATGTGCAGAAAATGCATTGAAATTTGATGGAGAAGTGACGAAAATGGGAGTAATGTAGCAAAAATGCATTAAAAGGAGCAAAAATATGGCAAGTTTGGTTTAGTTACAGAGGAAGGTCAAAATCATGCATACATTTAAAAACAAAACAAATTTGCAGTTTCTTGAAGTCATCTGGCGACCCCCCCACCCCAAGTTTGACAACCCCGGGTCTTCAGGACTCCATATCCCACAATGCAATGCACCAAACGTTTCTAACGACGTCAATAAGATCAATAAGAACCTTGGAGCTTCAAATTCAACGTTTGACCTTCTCTTTTTTCTAGCGAATGATCTTTGATTTATTGATCTGAGGCCTACACTGTGTCTTTATCTGGTTTTTTTTTTTAGCTTCAAGCAAAGAACAGGAAACAGGATAATAAATCAGCATTGAAAAAGTTGCAGACTGTGGCAGTAAAACCTGATTATTTCTCAGACGGGCGGCGTCGCTAACATCCAGCCTTTGAAAATATTCAAGAAGAATCTTGATGAAAGAAAGGGTTTTGCTTTTAGATATCATGTCCATTATTCATGTGGAGGCAGGGCAGATTCATCCTTTTCAATAATGTAATGTAGTAACGCTGCCATGCTTTTAACACACGAGTCGCTGTCTGGTGCGATCAGAAACATTTCTATTTTTCACCTCGAAACCTTGTCAACGGCTGTAAAGCTTCATCAGGTCTGAGTGATTAGTGTTAGGATACAGTATTCTACATCGTTTCTCTTCTGCTGGGAAGGAATGTGAAAAACCTTTGTTTTTTTAAGGTGTGAAGGGCAAAATAGTCCAGCACTTCCATCTCTACCTGTCTCCTTCACTCACATGTGTTTTTCCACAAAGAGGAAACAGGGAATGTGAGTGTGTTGTCGTAATAATGGGGAAGAAAAGACTAAAACCAGTTCATAACTGGTCTACGTTGGTAGAACGGCAACAATAAACAACTGGAATATTTGCATTTCCTGAAGGCATTAGCATTAGCATTAGCATTAGCCTAGCACTACCATTAGCCTAGCATTAATCCCATTTCATCTTATTTTTTAATTGTATGTTTAGGTTTCGTAAGGACACATCAAAGCCATCAGAAAACGCTTTGATGTTTTCCTTATAAGAGAATTCGTAGGAGATACATCAAAGCAATCACCCCTGAGGAAGACTGGCAGTTACGGTCACAAACATGTCAAGAGATAAAAGTTGCTGAAAAAAATTGTCTGAATAAATGAAACTTTAACATATATAGCTTAGTGTTAGCTAGCATTAGCTATAAATTGCCAAGCATTAAAATTAGCATTAGTCTAGCATTAGATTAGAATTTGCTAGAATTAGCATTAGCCTAGCATTCACATTTGAAGGAGCAGCCTGAAAAATCTCCGATGCAAAAAAGCCTGCATGTGTTGTAGGATTAGGTTCACTTAAGGCTCGATATTTCAAAAACCAATTAACCTGTCACTAAAAATGTGGTATTGTGAGCGGCTAGATGAATATACCTACTGCTTTTGTGAAAATTAGGACTCTGGGTTGAATATTTTGGAAGTTATGACAATTTGTTTGCAAAGATTTTTAGGTAAAAATTGGAAAAACAATGGGATCGGAGCTGAAAAACTCACTGAAGTTGAAGAGTTGTAGGTCAAAAACCTTTGAAGATAAAGAAAGGTGGAAAGATACGTCTGAAAGACAACACACAGCTGAATATTTTAAAAGTTGAATGGTCGAAATCCATTGAAGAATGGCCGTACAGCTGAAGTTCAAATTTGAAACCGTTAAATCTTAGAATGCTAAAATTCCCAATCGAAATGAATGGGGAAAATTTTTTTAACAAAAAAAAGCATTAAGTAAAATTGATAAAAGTTACAAATCACAAAAGTACAAACACCCCTGTGCTGAGTTTTTGACACGTTTTGATATCTTAATTGTTATGCGTGTTTTCTTTGTCAGTTCCTGTGTTTTTGGGGTTGATTTGTGTTTTTTTTTTTTTGTTTTTTTTTTTAAGAATTCAAGGATTTCTAATTGTAATTTGTGCTAATGTAAACATGTACAGAACAAAACTAAGTCCATTTTAAGCCCATATATAAATATATAAATAAAATGTGTATTTAATGCCACCGTTTTGTGCATTATTCTCTTATTGTGTGCGTTCTTGTTTTTGTCAGGTGTGTTTTCGTTGTTTTTTGTGTGTGTTTTTGAAGGCATATTGTGTAATTTCACATTTGAAAAACAACAGACAGCTGAATATGTTAAAATCTGAATGGTTGAAATCCATTGAATGACAAAAAAATGTATTAAAATCACAAAAATACGTGCACCTCTGTGCTAAAGGACCTGAAATGCGCCAACGTTCTGTGACGGAAGAAAAAAAACAATAATTGGTCCTACTTCCGGCAGCTGAGCTGACAGCAGCAAAAGAGCAGAGCGGAGCTCACAGAGGAATTTATTTACTAAACATGAACTTTTTCTTCTGAGAAATGATACGATACCTCAACATCAAACTCTATCATTTACCATCTGACTCTGGCTCTGAGGTAATCATCTACTGCTTTTTTATTTGCTGGCTCAACTGGAAAGCTAAGTAGCAAGCTAGCTAGCTACAAGTAGCAAGCTAACTAGCAGAAGAATGGCTCTTTCCACAACAGAATACAGCAGTCTTCTCCAAAAGATTACTGAACTGGAGACTACAGTGCGAGGAATACAAGTAAACATTGAGGTTAATGGACACTGTGGATATGATAATGATACGACTGTGCCGCTGTTTCAAAACAGCGGAGTGGATAAAGCTAACTCGCTACCAGCCCGTGCTAACAAAGCTATCAGGCCTAGGGAGGATCCTGTTCCCGTTGATAAGCCAACAGGTGCGAGTCCTCCCTGGAATACTCTGGGAGCTAAGCCTAAGAAAAAGTCATATCCACTTCAAAGGCTAACGGGCCGAGCAAAGCGCCCTGATATCAATAATGAGACGGACTGGCCTGCACTGGCTTCGCAGACTGCAGCCTCAACATCAACTCCCTTGTCTGCCCAGGCACAAAAGTGGACATCTGCTAAAGGCAGGAGTATCACCAAGTCACAAACCCAGTTTCATGTAGAACTGGGTAATCGATTCGCCCCACTGCTGAATGACCTAGGATCTGGCTCTAATGAGGTCAACACACAACCTTCTGGAACTGCGAAGACTGAAAGTGCTTCAGGAAAACAAAAGCGACATGGTAGGCCAAAGCAACAACCTCACACACTGATAGTGGGAGACGTTTCTGTTAAAGATGCTCAGAAGATGTTTAGCAGCAACGTGAAAGTGATCTGCTTACCTAATGACACAGTATCAGACCTGGCTGACAAAATCTTGCATATCGTTGCAGATTACCCACATTTGAAAAATGTTGTGATTCATTTTGGGTTAAATGATTTAGCCAAGGAGGAGTCTGAGGTGTTAAAGCTGGATTTCACCCATCTGCTAAAAACTGTGAGCTGTATACAGCCTAAAGTGTTCATCAGTGGCCCGATACCTCCAGTCCGCAAAGGAGATCTGAAATTCTCAAGGATTTACTCTTTGAATAAATTTCTGTCTTCGGCTTGTGCTGCCCTTTCACTAAATTTTATAGAAAATTTTCCTATTTTTTGGGAACGTCGTCATCTTTTTAGAGCAGATGGACTGTGTCTAAACAAGGCTGGAGTAAAACTCTTCACATCCAACTTGTTTTACTTCACCAGTCACACTGCTATCAGTTCTGATAAAGACAGAGGACAACATGTACCATCGGAGAACAAAACAACAAGGAAAGAACATGGAGTCAATGAGCTTCCAGCAAGAAATAAAAATCGCCAAAATGAAGAGGTCAACCCAACCCCCGCATCTCAGGACCCACCTGCTTCACCCCAAAATTCACCTACTTCCACCTCATCCAGCTTCTCTCCTACCCCTGCCTTCTTGGATTTAACTGCCCAGATGAACGAGCTGGTTCTGGCTGGCACAAGACTAACACCCCACCCTTTACCCCACCATGGTCAATCTGCACCACCCATCCCTCCTCGAAGATACCAGGCTCAGGATCACTCTTCTCCTCAGGCCAGCTGTGTTCAACTTAGAGCGACACAGGCCTGATGTGTGCTGGGTCCAGACTGCAATAGCTCTATTTTTAGGAACAACCAGAAAAAGTCAGGGCCCTATGGAGTTAATGCAGCTTCTTTAATTCCTGTGGTGACAGGTAACACAGGTAAAATTGTGAAATTAAAGAAAAGCAAAAAGCTTTATAGAGATAAAAATTTGACTCCTATAACATGTCATCCAAAAAGTCCACCAGTGTCTCCAGTAAAGTCTTTAAAATTAGCTCTTCTTAATGTTAGATCTCTTGTTAACAAGTCACTAATAATTAATGATTTTATTTTGACACATCACTTGGACTTTTTATTTCTTAATGAAACATGGTTGAATGATGGTATCAGTAATACTATTCTCAATGAAAGTGCGCCACAAGACTTTATTTATTTAAATAAGTGTCGTACTTGCAGGAAAGGTGGTGGAGTTGCTGCCATTTTTAAATCAATATTTCAGTGCAAAGAAATAACATTTGGTGATTTTATCTCCTTTGAATATATGTCATTCTTACTGAAGGGTGATTCAAGAGTTCTGTTTTTAGTCATTTATAGACCCCCAAAATATTCTGGAGAATTCATGGATGAGTTCGCTGAACTGCTGTCAGTTGTATGCACTGAATACAACTTTTTAATAATAACAGGTGACTTAAATATTCATGTAGACAATAACATGGACAATACTTCCAAAGAACTGTATGCTTTAATGGATACTTTTGGTCTTACACAACATGTGACTGGTCCGACACACACTCAAGGTCACACTTTGGATCTGGTTATCTCTAAAGGTGTTGATATCTCTGCTGTTGATGTAAGAGACTTAGCTCTATCTGATCATTTCTGTGTCTTTTTTGACCTAGAGACTGTAACATCTGTTCCCCCTAGTTATGTGTGTTTAAAGAAAAGGTACATAAATGAGAACACAAGTGCACAGTTTATGGAAGCCATAGCAATGACACCAACATTGAGTGCTGAGACAGTTGATGATCTTCTGGATGAGTATAATAGAAACGTCTGTAATGTCATAGATGTGGTGGCTCCAATCAAAACTAAGAGAAAACCAAACACACAGAAAACACCTTGGAGGAGGACTGAGATAATGCAGAATTTGAAATCTGACTGTAGAAGAGCTGAGCGTAAATGGAGATCAACAAAACTCCAAATTCATCTAGAACTATACAAAATAAGTCTGCGAAAATTCAATGATGGCTTGTTCAAAGCAAGGCAGCAATACTTTTCTGAAATTATTGCCAAAAATGTCAACAACTCTCGCACGTTGTTTTCTGTAATTGAAAAGCTCACAACCCCCCCAGATCAGATAGCCCCTGAATTACTGTCAGCTGGAAAATGCAATGAATTTGCTGTATATTTCAATGAAAAAATACAATCAATAAGGTCAAACATCAGAACAAACCAGCAAAATCACAAAAAGCTTGAACAGCTTCAACCACTGAGGGATGAGTCAATTACAATGTTAGAGTTTATTACAGTGAACCCAAAAACAATAGAGGAAACTGTTCAGCAGCTGAATCCATCAACGTGTTGCCTTGACACAATACCCTCAAACTTCTTTAAAACTGTTGTAAAGTCAATTGTCACTGATCTGTGTCAGATAATTAACTGCTCATTCCAATCAGGCACCGTACCAAAATCCCTGAAAGTAGCTGCTGTGAAACCGCTGTTAAAAAAGAGAACACTGGATGCCTCTATACTGGCTAACTATAGACCAATCAGCAACCTTCCATTCATGGCCAAGATCATTGAGAAGGTGGTCTTCAACCAACTGAGTCAATTCTTAACATTCAACAAAATATTTGATAAATTTCAGTCAGGTTTTCGTTCTCATCACAGCACTGAAACTGCTCTTATCAAAGTGATCAATGACATAAGGTTGAACACTGATTCAGGAAAAGTATCTGTTCTCATTCTGTTGGATCTAAGTGCTGCATTTGACACTGTAGATCATACAATTTTGTTGCACAGATTGCAAACATGGGTCGGACTAAATGGAAAAGTAATGCAATGGTTTAAGTCATACTTGGAGGAGCGAAGCTATTTTGTAAGCATTGGAAACTTTGAATCTGACAGATTACCAATGTCCTGTGGGGTTCCTCAGGGATCTGTTCTTGGACCCCTTCTGTTTAACCTTTACATGCTTCCTTTAGGACAAATTTTACAGAACTGTAAGGTTGATTATCAGAGCTATGCAGATGACACACAACTATATCTATCACTGAACCCAGATGACCATGGTCCCATTGAGGTGTTGTGTGACTGTTTAGAAAAAGTAAACTGCTGGATGAGTGAAAACTTCCTTCAACTAAACCATGACAAGACGGAGGTGATTGTCTTTGGTAACAAGGAAAAGAGGACTGCTGTCAGCAATTATCTTGAGTCTCGATCTTTAAAAGCTAAAGACCAAGTCAAAAACCTTGGTGTTCTGATTGACTCAGATCTTACATTCAGCAGTCAGATCAAATCTATCACAAAAACAGCCTTCTACCACCTAAAGAACATCTCCAGAGTGAAAGGTTTAATGGCTCAGAAAGATCAGGAGAAACTGGTCCATGCTTTTATCACCAGCAGACTGGACTATTGTAATGGTCTTCTGACAGGAATCCCCCAAAAGAGCATCAAACAGCTACAGCTGGTTCAGAACGCTGCAGCTCGGGTCTTAACCAGAACAAAGAGGTCAGAGCACATTACTCCAGTTTTAAAGTCTTTACACTGGCTCCCAGTCAGCCTCAGAATAGACTTTAAGGTTCTGCTGCTGGTGTATAAATCTGTGAATGGGTTTGGTCCAGAATACATCAGTGACATGTTGGTCAGGTATGAACCCAGCAGGTCTCTCAGATCTATGGACACAGGTCAGATAGTGGAGACAAGAGCTCACAGTAAACATGGTGATGCTGCTTTTAGTTGTTATGCTGCAAAGAAGTGGAACAAACTGCCAGCGGAGCTGAAGTCAGCATCCAATGTGAACATTTTTAAATCAAAGTTAAAGGCACTTTTTTTCTCTACTGCATATGATTGAGAGAGAGATTTTTTGTCATGTTGTTGATGTAATGATGATTTTACTGATGATTTTAATTGATTTTACTGATGATTTTAATTGTTCTTATTGATTTAAATGTTCTTATTGATTTTAAACAATTGAATGTTTTATCATGTAAAGCACATTGAGTTGCCTTGAGTATGAAATGCGCTATATAAATAAATTTGCCTTGCCTTGCCTTGCCTTTAGTAGCATTTGTGAAATGAATGTATTTGTGGATGCGATGCAGAAAATGCCTTTATTTCTGAGGTGGAGATGTGTTGTAGGTGTGTTTGTTTATCATAGAAATTGTTACATAACACTTTTTTTCAGAGCAGTTCTTTGCAGCTATATTAGTTTACAACATGTTTACTGTGGATTATCTTGTCTTATCTTTTGGTTACCAAGGGAACGATGGCGTATAGTTAAACAGGGAGCATGGCACAGTTCTCCAGGTGCACAGGGCACAGGCGGAGGTTTTTTTTTTTCTTGTTTTTTGGGGCACAAACCTTTGAACACTTTAATATTTTAAACACTTCTGAAAGTTTGATGGGTCCGACGATGGCAGACTGTGCAAAAGTGCAAGAGGGGAGTAGAGGACGGGCTGCCGGCGGAGGATGTTGTTTGTTTTAGTCTCAAGGAAGGAAAAAAAAAAAAAAAAAGAGCTGTAGCAATTATATTTAAATGTTTAATGATTGAAATAGTTCATAAAGAAAACAAAAAACTAGTTCATGTGTGTCACTGATGTGCTGCTAGGACATTTTGAGTGTGAATTATGTCAAAATAACCACGTTATCAAAATCTATGTCAACATTTAGAATAATGATCAATCTTAGCAGCAATACAGGAAAGAACAAAGGGTTTGTGTTTTTAGTGTCATTTTGTATATATTTCTCTAATTTTGTAATTTTTTTTGTTGTTTGGTGTGTTTTGCTTGTTATTTCTGTGTGTTTTTGTAGTTATCATGTGTCTTTTTGGAATAGTTTTGTGTATTTTGTTTTAGTTTTATTGTTATTTATGTTTTTGGAGTCAATTTGTGTATTTTTGTTATAATTTTGTATATTTTCTTGTCATTTTGTGTATTTTTTTTGTTATATTTTTTCTCTAATTGTGTGTATTTTTGGAGTCAATTCGTATGGTTTTTTTTGGAGGTAATTTTTACATATTTTTGATGTTGTTTTGTACATTTTTTCTGTGTTTGTGGAATAAATTTTGTGTATCTTTTTTGCCTGTTTTTTGTGGTCATTTTGTGTCATTTTTATGTTATGTGTGTTATTGTTGTCAGATCCTGTGTTTTTTGGGGTTGATTTGTTTTATTTTCAAGCATTGGTAATCGTCAATCGTGCTCATGTGAACGTGCACAGAACAAAACTACGTAGAAAAGTCCCTGTGCGACCCTTTTTTAAATATATAAATAAAATATGCGTTTATTATGGCCATTTTGGGCATTATTCCCTTATTTTGGGCATTCTTGTTGTTATTGTCCGGTGTATTTTTGATGTTTTATGTGTTTTTGATGGTATATTGTGTAATTTCCTTTTATTTTGTTTGTTTTTGTTTTATTTATTTTAGTTTTCATTTCATTTATTAGTTTATTTGACAGGAGCCATGCAAAACAAAACTTTGTCATCATTTTTGTGTCTTTTTGTTGCCGTTTTGTGTGTATTTCAGTGTTTTTGAAGTAATTTTATATATTTTTATTGTCTGGTGTCACTTTGTGTGGTTACTTTGGGAGCCGTACACAAAGTTAGAAGGAGCTGGTAATATTTTCCCACCATTGCTACAGAATCTCACGTTCCTGTGCACTATTCTGGCCCAAAATCGTCTTTTCTTCACATTTTTGAGCATATACAAGTGTGGAAAAGTGTCACAAAGGAAGTCATGTGGGTTGTATCATCGACAGCTCATTGTCCATCTGGGCCGTAGCTACTGTTCTGAGGATAACTGTGACATGAAGCCAGTCTTTGGGAGATGATTCAGAACAAGTTGATTTAGAAGGAGCCGTTAATTGTCTGACGTTCTTTTATGCATCTTAAAATTAAGGAATGTGTCCTTCCAAAATTAAATTATGATGCAAAAAATATCATAGGAAGCCCTGGTTAAAATTGTGGGATAACATTCACTAAACCTACAATAAGTCATTATGATGCCATTAATAAATGTAAGGATTTTAGTTTTTCTAGTGCCTCAGATTTTCCGTGATCGCGGAAAACTGACATGAAAATAAATTTACTCCCTGAAACACAATTTTGAAATGTTATTATTTATTTTTATTCTTTAAAAAAAAATCAATAAATGAATAAATCAAGTGGAAAATGCAAAATGACACAATTTATCTGCATAAACCTCTGTAATAAAAACTCTTTTTTTAGTGTAATTTTTGTTATTTTACGTTGTTGGACTAATTTTTGTGTCTTTGTTGTTGTTTTGTTGTGATTTTGTTATTTTTTGGAGTCGTTTTGTTTATTTTTCTCTCATTTTGTGTGTATTTTGTTGTCGTTTTGGAATCCTTTTGCATATTTTTTATTGTGATTTTATGTTGTTGAAGTCCTTTTTGTGTCTATTTGTTGTTTTGTGTGTTTTGTCATTTTGTACATTTTCATTAGTTTTGTGTATTTTTCTGTCTTTTTTTGTTATTTTATGTTGGAGTAATGTCTTTGTTGTTTTGCTGTAATTTTAAAACACTTTATGGGTCATTTTGTTTCTTTTTCTATCATTTTGTGCATTTTTGTTGTCAATTTGGAGTTATTTTGTGTAATTCAATTGTGATTTTATGTTGTCGGAGTCATTTGTGTCGATTTGTGTGTTGTAGTTGCCATTTTGTACATTTTTAATTAGTTTTGTTGATTTTTCTCTCTTTCCTTTGTTGTATTTTTTTGTGGTTTTTTTGGAGCCATTTTGTGTATATTTGTTACTTTATGTTGTAGTATTGTTTGTGTCTTTATTGTTGTTTTGTTGTCAATTTGTTTATTTTTCTCTCATTTTGTGTGTTTTTTTGTTGTCGTTTTGGATTAATTTTATGTATTTCTATTGTCATGTTATGCTATTGGAGTCATCATTGTGTCAATTTTTTTAATTTTTATTAGTTTTGTATATTTTTCTCTTTCTTTGTTGTATTTTTGTGTGTCTTTTGGAGTCATTTTGTGTATTTTTGTTGTCTAGTGTAATTTTTTGTCTTTTAGTGCATTTCCTTTGTGGACCACACAAAACAGAGCGAGGCTGAATTTAAATCAAGAGCTTTTTTCCTGTTTTGTTGTAAACTGGAGATTTGTCATCTGTTGTAGTTTGAATATGAGCTCCTTTTCTCAGTCACGTTGGAAGCTCTCACTGTTAGTTTTTCTTTTGCTGCAACAGGTGCCGCGCTGCGTTTTCACGCCCTTGCATCACCCTCAGAAAGGCTGTTATTAAAACATTAGGAATTCATTTCCTTTTGATTTCTCTTGAGTGAAACTGTTCAGGAAGGGAAGCGTTTTGCAGCTTAAGCAACACAAGTTGTGTAAAATGAACAGAAAAGAGGATAAAACCTTGTGTAACTGCTGTGCGTATTATAGATATCAACATAGATGCTGAGTTCTTTCTCTAAAATTGTTTTTTTTTTCCAGTTATCCAGCTGTGTGTGAATTCCTACAGAGCAATAACTTATTATCAATCATCCGAGCGCACGAGGCACAAGATGCAGGGTAAGTCTTCATCACTTTATGACCTTCATACATTAAAATATAGTTGTATTTACCTCACCTTTTCTCTATTTTTTTTTTTTACGGAACGATCGTGAAGATACCGGATGTATCGTAAAAGTCAAACCACTGGATTTCCGTCGCTCATCACTATCTTCTCAGCACCAAACTACCTGGATGTTTACAACAACAAAGGTGAGGCGACACCAGAGGCTTTCTTTCTCTAAAACTAGGGTTTTTTTTATCATGTTTGTTATAACGTGTTAAAAATACAAAGTGGCAATTTACACCAATTCAGATATTTTTATACAGCTTTTTATTTTTACTAGATTTTTATATTTGAGAACGTGAAAGTTTAGAACATAGTGGTTAGAGAACGTACTGTATATGTGGTGTTTTAATTTGAAAATGAAGAATGATTATTTATGCTATTTCTGCCTCTTCCTACACTACATGCCTATTTCTGTGATTATACTGTCACTATTGTTTTGTATATCAATATATTGTTTTTATTATTTTGCATGTATTCTATTTATAATATTTTTTTAATTTTTGTTAATGTTTTTCTATTTTTACTCTTTTTCACTGTTATTATTTTACTCTATTTATTATTTAAGGGCTTATTATTTCATTAACTACATCTTCATGCACATAATGAGAAATAAAAATCCTTGAATTATGTATTGTATTTTATCTGTATATATATATATATATATATATATATATATATATATATATATATATATATATATACGTATATATATACGTATATGTATATATATATATATATATATATACGTATATATATATATTTATGTATATAAGCGACCCAACATGGGGTCACGACCCCATGGTTTAAAAACCCTGCTGTAGTCGTTTGTACCATTGTCAATTTTGTTTTATCTTAGAAAAAAAATATTTTAAAATATTAATATTTGCAGGTAATGTAATTTAAAAAGTAGGAACAATTAGTTTAAACTGGGAAATAATGGGCAATTCGCATATCGTCAATGTGATTAAACTGGCAAAAAAAACGCGAAAATATCTGGAAGTAGAAAAAATGTGCAGAAAATATGTTGAAATTTGATGGAGAAGTGACAGAAATGTAGTAATGTAGCAAAAATACATTAAAAGGAGCCAAAATATGGCAAGAAAAAGTGATGATAATAGGTTAGAATATGGCAAGTTTGGTGTAGTTGCAGAAAAAAGGGTAAAAATAAGCAAAAATGGGCTGAAATTGTTTACATGCAGTAGGAAAAATTAGTTTAAGAAAGCGTTTATTCATACGGTTGGTACGTTTACACGTACAAAGTACACGTACAGTACGTAGCGTATTAGGGTTAGGTTTAGGTTAAAACCCTATAACGGGCATTGCGTACTGATAGAATGTTGGTATATTGATACGACAATCATACTGATAACCACTGCCTTAGTTTAAACTGGCAAATAATTGGCATGACAAATCGTCAATGTGGTTAAATTGGCAAAAAAAAATTGCTTGAAATATGTTGAAAAGAGGTTAAAAGTGACAATAATGGGTCGACATATGTGACATTAGGTGGAAAAATGGTGAAAAAGGTTTAGAAGTGCCAAAAATGTCTTGAAGGTGGAAAAAATGTGCAGAAAAGGCGTTGAAATTTGATGGAGAAGTGGCAGAAATGGGAGTAATGTAGCAAAAATATGATGAAAATAAATTAAAATGTGGCAAGTTTGGTGTAGTTGCAGAAATTGGGTAAAAATAAGCAAAGATGGGCTCAAATTGTTAAAAAAAAAAAAAAAAAATGTTCTTAGTTTCTTGACGACATCTGGTGACCCCCTCCCAGTGTCTGATATACATGAATACATGCGTTCTTATATTTAAAGTGTGTTTATTGCTCTCATATTAATAGAATCGAACATGACTCCTATTCCTAAACATGGCTGTAAATGGGAATGGTTTAAGCTCAAAGTGCAGTGCATGATGAGTGAATGCAGTTGCATGAAGCCGTGAGCAGCCGTAGGATAGGAATGCATCAGGGAGCCCCCGTTTGTTTGTGCTCTCACTCCGCTCTGTGTCTTGGTTGCCATCGGCTATGGGAGAGATGGGGAGATGATGGGGGGGGGAGTGGGAGGCACTGTCGGCATTGCTGACTATCTGGATGTGGTTTTATCTCTCCTGATGTAACAGTGTCAGCATTCCATCGCTGCATGCATGCATGGTTCCCAGCTGGGCCATCTAGTGGCCTCGCATCACATTTAGTTCCTGATTTCAAACCAAAACATCAGAAAGATCCAGAACATCCAGTACGAGCTGCACAGAATACGGTAAAGATCAGGGGTTTTTATTTTCATCCCAGTGTTCAGAGAGGAAGTGTTGCATAACCAACCCAGTGTACCCCCCCCCTACAGTAGATTTTATCTGTCTTAACCTCATTTTGTAGCTAATGAGGTAACCATCAACCATGTTACCAAGAAGACATGAAACACACTAATAAACCTTCCTAGTAGGAATGTTTTGGAGTCATTTTTGGTATTCTTTGTGAATTCTTCTTGTCATTTTTGTGGATTTTTCTGTAATTTTCTATGTATTTTTCTGTATACTTGCGGGGGTTTTTGTGTCTTTTTGTTTTTTTATAAAATTCCCTGTGATTCTCTATATTTTTTGTTGTTTTATGTGTGATGGGTATTTTTTGTTGTCCTTTTTGTTTATTTATTTGTTTTTTTTTTATTCAGTTGTTTATTTTTACAGTTTTTTGTGTATCTTACTGTCATTTTGTGTGTTTTTAGAGTAATTTTGTATATTTCTGTTGTCGTTCTCTATATTTTTCTGTATATTTTTGTTGTTTTGTGTGTTATGAGTTGTTTTTGTTGCTGTTTTTGTATATTTTTCAGTTATTTATTTGTCGTCGTCTTGTGTGTTTGTTGGAGCTTATTTGTTTATTACTCTGTACTCTGTAATTTTGTACATTTTACATTTATTTTTTTGGCATTATTGCTGTTTTTATTGTTTTTATGTTTCTGCCATTTTATGTGTTTTTTTAGTCATTTTGCATATATTTGTTGTTCTGTGTTATGAGTCATTTTTGTGTATTTCTCTGTAATCATTCTCTGTTTCTTGAATATTTTTGTTTATTTTTGCTGTTTTTTGTGCATGTTTAGTAGTTTTTTTGTGTATCTTCTTGCCTTTTTGTGGGTTTTTGGAGTCATTTTGCATATTTTTGTTGTCGTTTTACATATTTTTGTTGTTGTACTATTTTATGAGTCATTTTTGTTGTCCTTTTTCTGTATTTCTCTGTAATTTGTCTCTGTTTTTTGAGTTTCTATGTTTATTTTTGCTGTTTCTTGTGTATTTTTTAGCAGGTTTCTTTGTGGATCTTGGATTATGTGTATTTTGGAGTCATTTTGCATATTTTTTGTTTGTTTCCTTCCTGCTAGGAAGGTTTATTAGTGTGTCTCATGTGTTCTTGGCAACAGGATTTCCCTCATTAGCTACAAAATGAGGTTAAGACAGATACAATCCTTACAAACCTTCCTATAGGGAAAAAGTCTGGTGCCAACAACGTCTCGTTTGACTATTTATGGTTCAGATGATGAGAAAAATTTGCAACAATTTACAGTATGGAGATAAACTAACCACATAAAGGGATTTGTGTCATTCTATTTGATACTAAGGATAAACGTCTTTTGCTTGTGTCTCCTACAGCTGCAGTGTTGAAATATGAAAATAACGTGATGAACATCCGACAGTTCAACTGCTCACCACATCCCTACTGGCTTCCCAACTTCATGGACGTCTTCACTTGGTCTTTGCCGTTTGTTGGAGAAAAAGGTAATAATAACTCTCATTTTATCTCCATGTTGATCTTTTATCTGTTTAACCCTTTGCTTTCCTCTCAGTCACAGAGATGCTGGTGAACGTGCTGAGCATCTGCTCTGATGATGAACTCATGAACGATGAAGATGAGATATTTGACGGTAAGAACTCATCACTCCATAACACCTTGTACTTAATTAAAAAGTGTTAAGAAGAGGGTCACATGATCAAGATTCATGTCAGCATTTGAAATAATGACCAATCTGTGGATTAATACAGGAAAGAACAAAGAGTTTGGTGTGTTTTAGTGTCATTTTGTTGTTGATTTGTTTGTTTTTCTGTCATTTTTTTTTGGATATTTTGTTTTCATTTTGTGTATTTTTGTTGTTGTTTTATATATCTTTCAGTCTTTTTAAATATGTTGGTTGTTTTGTGTGTTGTGACTTATTTTTATTGTCATTTTGTATATTTTTCTGTTATTTATTTGAAGTCATCGTGTGTGTTTTTTGGAGCAGTTTGTTGTATTCTTTTTGTTCTATAGTCTGTAATTTTTTAAGTCATTTTTGCGGTTTTGTGTGTATTTCTGTCATTTTGTAAGTTTTTTTTTTTGGTATTCTTGCTTTTTTGTGTATTTTTGTGTAATTTCCTGTCATTTTGCCACTTTTTTTGCATATTTTTGTTGTCTTTTAATCTATTTTTCTGTCATTCTGTGCATTTTAGTTTTGTGTGTTATGAGGTATTTTTGTTGTTGTTTTGTATATTTTTCCGTTATTTATTTGAAGTCATCATGTGTTTCTTTGGAGCAATTTATTTTGTATTCTTGTCCTTTTTGTGTATTTTTTTTGGAAATGTGTGGTTTTTTTTATGTCATTTTTGGTATTTTGTGTATTTTTGCTGTTTTTTGCATGTTTTTGGAGTCATTTTGCATATTTTTGTTGTTTTTATATATAATTTTCTTTCATTCTGTATATTTTTCTTGTTTTACATGTTATGAGTCATTTGTGTTGTCTTTTTTGTGTATTGCTCTGTAATTCTTTCTCTGTTTTAAGTCATTCACTTATTTTTGCAGTTTTTTAGCAGTTTCTTTTGTATCTTCCTTTCATTTTCTGTTTTTGGAGTCATTATTCGTCTTTTTGTTGTTGTTTTATATATTTTTTCTGTTCATTTTTTGTTATTTTGTGTGTTATGCGTCCTTTTTGTTTGTCATTTTTGCAGTTTTTTGTGTATCTTTCATGTTTGGAGTCGTTTTTGCTGCGGGGGTCATCGTGTTGTTTACTGCGTGGGGGGTTTTGTGTTTATTTTCCTCAATCCGTGGGTTTACGTTGTCTTAAAAACAATCTGGACCCAGGAAGAATCTTCTATTTCACTACTGTAATATGATTTTACGTGAGCATATAAAATACACCATCTAAAGCCATCATATGCCAATGAAGCCTTTTAATCAGAGTGCACGAAGTCTCTAGTGCATCTAGTGTAGGGATATAAAAAAATGCATAGTGTTTTATGTGCCTTAGTGCTGGTGTTTTCTCAGTAATAGCCTAATCCATTATCCTTTGCAGCCAATGCAGCGGCAGCGCGTAAGGAGGTAATCAAAAACAAGATCCGAGCCATTGGGAAAATGGCCAAGATGTTCCAAGTTCTCAGGTAAGAATATTTTACTTTAACGGTTCAAATTACATTTACAATTACCCATATTAAATTGCAATTACAGTAACCTGCAATTTTTCCAATTACAATTGGTTTTTTTTTAATCCTCAGAAAGTCAATTACTATGTTCTCAATTACTGAAGTTCGGTTACAATTAATCACAATTACCTTTAATAGATAATCCCATAAAAGTGAACCTTCCTCTCGTGTTAGCTTTCTGTTAGCATCTCTTATGATAACGGGTCATAAATCAGCTGTAAAATGCACTAAAAACAATTATCTATCATCTAATTTAATTCCTATCTATTGGTTACATTGTTAGGCTTCCTAATCTATGAAAATATAGCTTTTAATATTTTTGGTGCGGGCGTCTGATCCTTTTTTTTTGCAGTATATCACTAGATTTCAATTTTTTTAAACGTGGGAAAACTTGATATGAAACCTATTTTAATAATTATTAACTACATTTGTGTAATTGGCAATTTTAATGGCAATTACATTTACAAAGTCAATTATCTAAACTCAATTACAATTTAATTACGATTTTTTGAATTACAATTATAATTACACCGTAATTGTCATTAATTATCAATTATATGATTACTTGACAATTTTTTGTTGTGTTTAAGACTCTTTGCATTGTCTACTGTTGTCAGAGTGGAGGGATATAGCAATTATGTGTAATTATAATTGTAATTGTAATTAAAAAAATCTCTTGCTGTCATAATCTGAATGAAATTGTAATTGAGTTTAGATAATTGACTTTTTAATTGTAACTACGTATGTAGTTACAATTATTAAAATATGTTTCATACAAAGCTTTCCCACATTTTACCATTTTGAAAAATGTAAATCTCGGGGTATAATGATACAAAAAAGGCTCAAAAATATTAAAACCAATATTTTCATTGATTAGGAAGCCTAACAAGGTAATCATTAGATAGGAAAAAAATTAGATGATAGATATTTGTTTTTAGTGTATTTTACAGCTGATTTAGGACCAGTTATCATAACAGAAAGCTAACACGAGAGAAAGGTTAACTTTTATGGGATTATCTATTAAAGGTAATTGTGATTAATTGTAACCGAACTTCAGTAATTGAGAACATAGTAATTGACTTTCTGAGGATATAAAACAATTCTAATTTAATTGTAATTGGAGAAAATGCAAATCTTAATCGGGGCCGGCTCCGCTCAGGGGCAAGAGGGGGCAGCGCCCCTAAAATACATGTCTTGCCCTCTCAAATCAAAGATTATGATTCCACACTCCACGCTCCGATTTTCACGAGAGACGTATCTATTACACTCTGTTCCTGCACGTTTTTACACGTGTATTAGCGCGCAAGCCTGTCTGAAGAAGGTCCTTTTAAGGAAGGAAAGGTCGCTTTTTCTTCCTTTTGGCTGTTTTACTGGACAGATGGGGATATGAGGGAGGGCGGGTGGACGCAGTTGACTTGTAACTGAACATAAATAATTAAAAAACGTAATTGTAACTGAAAAATGTATTTGACCTCAAGAAGAAGAAGAAGAAGAAGTTTATTTGTACGATGCTATTGGTACGGTTACCGAAGTACACGTACATAGCGTCTAAGGGTTAAGGTTAGGTTTAGTCTTAGTCACGTAACCTAAACTGACCGAATAGGGGCACTGCGTACAGATAGAATGTCGGTATATTTATATGGCAACCGTACAGATACCCACTGCCTTTTTTTAATGTCTGCTGTCAGAGTGAAGGAATGTGGTGTTGTTGTTTTATTTTTATTTTATTTTTTTTTTCGGTTTGATCAAAGTTTGTAAGCTTTTCTGACCCGTCGTCTTGTCTGGTCTGTTCCCACAGAGAGGAAAGTGAGAATGTGTTGACGCTGAAGGGCCTGACGCCCACTGGCATGCTGCCAAGCGGGGTTCTCTCAGGAGGCAGACAGACGCTGCAGAGCGGTGAGTCCAAGGCTCAGCTGGAGCTTTTTCCCTCTGTCATCCACTCCATTCTCTCTCCTTTTAATACCTCTGGACGCTCTTCTTCTTCTTCCACTTTTCCTCCTCTTTTTCTCTCTTTATCTCTTATCCACTTGAAGTAAGAATTTTTATGTAATTTCAACAATTTTTCAGGACATCCCACGCCCTTCAATCTGAAAATTCTGAATCTGATTTCTCGTTTGATCGGATGAATATTTTTTAAGATATGGACAATTTAGTGAGGGTCAGTATGTGTCGATTTTTGCGTGTCCTTATTTTTCTTCCATTTTCAGCTTCCAATATTTCAGGAACTACACTACATGTGTCATACTCAGGGCCCGGGAGCCAAATCTGGCCCTTCAGACCAGTGGTTCTCAAACTTGTTAGGCTCAAGTAACCCTCGTTCTCTTATTTCTGAATCAAAGTCCTCCCACTGTCCAGCTACAGTAGCGGTTCCCAAACAGGGGTACGGATAGCTGTTGAAAACACACTTATATATAATCTTCTTTTAAAACATAAATCTATATATTTTCCTGTGCGACATGCATTTCACAGCATACCTGTCAAAACAAAAGTTTGTTTCAAACTAAAAATGTACAGTGTGCATATTGATTTATTAAGCCACAGTTGGTAAAGAATTCAGAATTTTTTGAGCTGAAGTGCGTGGACCATTTGTGAAATGACATGGAATGACCCAGTAATAATTCCCACTGTACATTGTTGCTCCTATATTCATATTTAGGCTATGAAGAAGAAAATACCTAAATCTAATCTAAATGTTAAATATAAATGTCACAAGTAAAACTAAATACTTAGCAGCAACTTTTTGCAACATTTAGAAACAAAACAGTTTAAAAAATGTATGTAAATATTTTAATGTTACTTTTAACCAGATTTACAATAACATTGTGATTTTTTTGTTTTCTCGGAAAAATATAATTTCAATGTTGAATCTAAATGTTAAATCTAAATCAAAATGATAAATCTAAATATTGAATCTAAATATTTATAATAAAAAAATATCAATGCATCAATTTTATATAGTGCTTATTTTGGGACTCAAAGTCGCTTTACAGAAAGCATAAAATTAAAAAAATATCAATAAAAGTAAAAAATTTAAATGTCACGGGTGAAACTAAATATTTAGCTAATATGCAAATTTTAAACGGAAATCTTAGATTTTAAATCTAAATGTTAAATCTAAATTTGAAACCTAAATGCTAAATTGAATCTAAATGTTAAATGTTACAACTAAATGTTACATCTAAATGTTAAATGTTACATCTAAATGTTACATCTAAATGTTAAATGTTACATCTAAATGTTACATCTAAATGTTACATCTAAATGTTAAATCTAAATGTTACATCTAAATGTTAAATCTAAATCTAATTGTTGAACCTAAATTTTAAATCTAAATGTTAAATCTAAATGTTACATCTAAATGTTAAATCTAAATTTAATTGTTGAACCTAAATTTTAAATCTAAATGTTAAATCTAAATGTTACATCTAAATGTTAAATCTAAATCTAATTGTTGAACCTAAATTTTAAATCTAAATGTTAAATCTAAATCTAATTGTTGAACCTACATTTTAAATCTAAATGTTAAATCTAAATCTCGCGGGAGAAACTAAATATTTAGCTAATATACAAATTAACTGGAAGTAACAAAATAAAAGCTTATTGACAATAACCTGGTGACAAATTCTTATTTTGCTCAATTCAAACTTACACCTGAATGATAAATCTAAATCTAAATCGCCAGATGTTCAAAGTGAAATCCAGATTAAAAATCAATTATTTCAGCTTACACTTGTTTCTACCTGACGTTCTTTCAGCCATGATTACTTTTACGAGTGTTCTGATTAACTGATTCTCTCTGCATGGCTTTCCTCTAATTTCGGCTGTATTTTCTCATTTTTGATGAACATGTAAATTTCTGTTGCCTTCTTTATTGCTCTGTACATTTGCATGGCTTTATGAGGAGTAACCTGCCCCCCCCCCCCCCCCCCCCCCCCCCCCCCTTCAGCCACCATTGAAGCCATTGAAGCCATCGAGACGAATGATGAGGACAGAGAAGGTAACGTTCGCGTTCATCTCACCTCCATATGTTGGAAAGCTTTTTCACACACTGATCAGTTCATGCAACTCACCACTCACACATTGACGGCTCATCTTTTCCCGTCTTGGTTGCTGGCGGACGCTGTTATTACTTTTTGAAGAAGTCGATTGCTGGTTAAAAGTAATGAAAAATATTTCTCACACTTAGAGTATCAGGCCATGCTTAGGTCAGGGATCATGTTCGTAAAGGCTTTGACACCATGGAGAGAAAGGAAGAAATGTTTGGAGAGAAAATGAAATATAAAATATCTATTTTAGGTATTAAGGAACGTTCATGATCATTTCTAAACTCTGTACACCTTATTCTTCATTAAAAAGTGTTAAAAAATAGGGGTCGCATTATCAACATTCATATCAGCATTTAAAATAATGAAAAGTCTGAGCGTTAATACAGGAAAAAACAAAGAGTTTGGTGTGTTTTTGTGTTATTTTGTGTGTTTTTGTTGTTGTTTTGGGTGTTTTTGGAGTCATTTTGTGCATTTCTGTTTTATATATATTTGGATTAATGTTGTATATTCTTGTTCTTTTGTATTTATTTGTAATTTTGTATGTTTTTTAAGTATTTATTTTGTATTCTTGCTGTTCTATTTTCTCTTTTTTTTTATTTATTTGTTTATATTTGCAGTTTGTGTGTTTTTGCAGTTTTTAGTGTATTGTTGTTTTGGGTGTTTTTGGAGTCATTTTGTGCATTTCTGTTGTTGTTTTATATATATTAGGAGCAATGTTGTGTATTCTTTTATTTGTCTGTAGAATTGTATGTTTATCTAAGTCATTTTTTGTATTCTTGCTGTTTATGTGTATTTATTTTGTGTATAATCTTGCCAATTTATGTGTTTTTGGAGTCGTTTTATATATTTTTCTGTCATTTTATTGTCCTTATGTGTTTCTCTGTAATTTTTCTCAGTTTTTTTATTTGTTTATTTTTGTAGTTTTTTGTGTATTTTCCCTTTTTTGTGTATTTTTCTGTCGTTTTGTGTTTTTGGAGTCATTTTGCATATTTTGTTGTTGTTTTGTATATATCTGGAGCAATTTTGTGAATACTTTTTGTTTTTCATGCATATATGTCAGTAAGTTTGTGTTATTTAAGTCTTAAGTTTTTGTATTCTTGCAGTTTTAGCGCAGTTCTGCTGTTTTTTTTTGTATCTTTCTTTCATTTTGTGTGTTTTTGGAGTCATTTTTGCATGTTTTTTGTTGTTGTTTTATATATTTTTCTGTCATTCTCTATATTTTTGTTGTCTTACTGTATGTGCTATGAGTCATTTTTGTTGTCCTTGTGTATTTTTCTGTATATTTTTTTCAGTTTTTAACTCATTTTTGTTGATTTTAGCAGTTTTTTTTTTGTGTGTGTGTGTATTTTTTGCTGTTTTTTGTATATTTATTATGTTTTTTGTGTATCTTCCTGCCATTTTTGTGTTTTTGGAGTCATTTTGCAGAGTTTGTTGTTGTTTTGTACATTTTTGTATATTTGTCTGCAATTTAGTATGTTTTTTAAAGTCATTTTTTGTATTCTTGCTGTGTTTTTTGTGTATCTTTCTGTCATTTTGTGTGTTTTTGGAGTAATTCTGCATATTTTTGTTGCCGTTTTATATTTTTTTTCTGTCATTTTGTATATTTGAAAAATATTTGCAATCTTAAATGGAAGAGAGTATCCGCCCCCGTACGTAAGTGAGGGATCGTGTCCGTAAGCCTTTGACACGTTGGAGGGAAAGGGGAAGAAATGTAGCCAAGAGAAAAGGAAATAAATAAAAAAAACATCTATTTTAGGTATCAAGGAACGCTCATGATAAATTAAAAGAATGCAAAAGTGGAGTGCGTTGAAGAGATGCATGATGAAACTCATTGTTTCTTAGTTTGGCTTGTAAATGTTCTCCATCTGGTTCTGGAAAGTGTTGCATGCTTAAGAACAAGAAGCATGACATGAAATATGCATCTCCAAGCCTGGATTCCCAAGGTAATCTTTACCCACCAACTGCACAAGGAGGCGGCGGCACTTTGCAGCACATATCACAGATAAATGGCGCCGTGACAGCGGGCGGGCGGCGGTAATTGTTTCAAAAATACAAATAGCCTTACTGACAAATAAGCTGTTTGGAAGATGAATGGATTGTAGGTCAGGTGTCACCTCAGAGACTGTCAGGACATGGATTAGGACTGAGTTATGGACAGCTCTGCTTTTAGAAGAGGAGAAAACTGCAGCTTGGAGGATAAAGTTTTATCAGATAAAGACAGAGGGTCAGCCTCATGGTAGTAAGGGAGATGTGAAAAGTTGAAATATATGTTCAAAAGTTTGTTTTCATCTCCACCGTAAACTGTTTTCTCACGTTGTACATTTTTGTTCTCTTTAGTGTCTGTTTTTTAATCATTTTGTGTACTCCTAATGTCATTTTGTGTGTTTATTGAGACGTCTTGTGTGTTTTTGAAGTTGTCTGCATGATTTTTGAAGTGATTGTATGTGGGTTTTTTTAGATCGTTTTGTGCATTCCGAGTCATTTTGTGTATTTTTCATGTTTACTTCCATATTTTTCTATTTCTGTGAAGTCATTTGAAGTCACACTGTGTTTAATTGAAGTCATTTTGTGGGTTTTGTCATTTTCTGTATTTTTCTTGTCAGTTTGTGTGTGATTTTGGCACAATTTCTGTGTATTTGAAGTCGTTTTGTATATTTTTGTTATTTTGTGAATTTATTGTGTTTTTCTTTTCACTTTTTGCATGATTTTTGCGTCATTTGTGCATTTTTTTGTCACTGTGTGTTTTTGTAGTCATTTTGTGTGTGTTTTTTTTTTATCATTTCTGTGCGTATTTGAAGTCGTTTTGTATATTTTTGTTATTTTATGTATTGGTTTGGTTTTTTCGTGAATTTTTTTTTTCAGTTTGTGTATTTTTCTTGTCACTGTGTGTTTTTGGAGTCATTTTGTGTGTTTTTATTATCATTTCTGTATTTGCTTTGTTTTTTCTAATTTTTTTTTTTTCACTTTGTGTTTTTGGAGACATTTTTTGTGTGTTTTTCTTGTTGTTTTGTGTTTTTTTCCTTATCTGTCTGTGTGGGATTTTGGAGTCATTTTGTGTATTTATTTTGGGGGTCACAGAAAATTAGACAGATCACCACATGTTTCCTATGTCTTGGATTGAGTACTTTAAGAAAATGTTGAAAACCACCGTCTCTACATGTGGTAATAACAGCCATTCCATGATAACGCTAAACCATTACCATGTGTTTGTGCTTCCCAGCAATCCGAGGCTTTTCCCCCCAGCATAAGATCAGCAGCTTCGAGGAGGCCAAGGGCCTCGACCGCATCAACGAGCGGATGCCTCCTCGTAGGGACGGGGTGAACAATGTGGGTCTTTCCATGGGGAAGATGAACATGTCGGAGGCAAACGGCACAGAAGACAACAGCAACATCCAGTGATGTGCTGTTTTTTCCAGCCTCAGAAATGTGCAACCAGACATTTGATAATCTGAAATCCAGGGGGCCTCTGAACACAGAAATTCAAACGGGGCCCCTCAGATTAGAAACATGAAATCTTGCAGCTAATCTTAAAAAAGATGCGAAATGGGTCATTTATTTCATGGCACTGACGTGGGAGGGGGAGAGACGTGGAGTTCACAGCAGGAGGCGGGGAAGGGAATGAGGAATGGCCGACAGGCTGCTGCTGCGTGACTGGGAAACGTAGGAACGAAAGATGCGTCCGTCTGCCTCTTGTTTCCCCTCTTTCTATCGGTTCCAGCACAGACTGAAGAAGAGATGAAGGCTGTTATTTAAAACGCCATCACACGTTTTTTTTTGCTCTATCGGTCCTGAACGATGCATTAACTACAGTATCTAAGCCACAAAAAAAAAAACCTTTTGACTATTTTGTAAAGTGTTTATTATTATTATTATAAATCACTCACCAAATCACTTCATGGAGACTATATGCTTGTTTACTTCTATGTTTTTTGCTAGTATTAAGTCAGACCACTTTGTCGTCCGGGAGAAGCAAAAAAGAAAGAATGCAAAAAAAAAAAACAAAAACAAAAAAAAGAAGCTCCTACTCAAACTTGCAATGCAATCTTACCAGTGGACTGAGTTTTATTGATTTACCTTGACGTAAGATGCTGTCACGTGTGACCACAGCTCGAAACACACGCCTGGGGTTTGGATTTTCTCATCTTCCTCTATTATCAAGTCTTGTTTCCACTGCTTACACCTCAGCGTCACAGGCAAAATCATCATAAAGCTCTGAGACACCTTAGAAGAATGCACCTGAAACTCAAAGGGTGATATCTTTATTCAGACCGACTTCAAAGTTATTTTCTTCCTTTTTATTTTTAAAAAAAAGAAGAAAAAAAAGGCATCACAGAGAAGAAAGGAGCTCTATCTCACCTCAAAAAAGACAACCACACTTTTTCCTCTCTGGAAAACTTCACACATCTGAGATCAATATCGTCTAAATTGGAGGTTCTCCTCTCAATGTGGGACCCACATTTATCTACGGTCATTAAATCGCGGCCCACTTTTTTTTTTTTTAGAATTCAACCAACCAAATTTAGTTTTTCCAAAGTTTTTCGAAAGTTTTCCTGTACAACATGCATTTCACAGCATGCCTGTTGAAAGAAAGGTTTATTTCAAAATAAAAGACAAGTCCAACCTAAGAAATTAAGTATTTCTTTATTTTTGACCAGCTATCTATGACCCATCCCGTACAGGTCTGTGACCCACTTTTGGGTCCCGACCCACCAGTTGATAATCATGATCTAAAGATTTGGTTTTTATTTTCCAAACCTATTATGTGTAATAATTCCAGCAAGTTCATTTTGTTTTTTGTTTTTTTTAAATAATATGTTATGGTTTCATTTATTCAGACAACTTTTTTTTAGGAAATGCACTTTGTAATCTACTTTGTTCTCCTGACATGTTTCAACTGCTACCTGTCAGTGTTCCTCATCGGCATCTGCTGAGAATGAGATCAAAGTAAATTTCAAAGTATATTTCCTGAAAAACGTTGTCCGAATAAATAAATCCTTAATATTATTACCATACCTGCCCATAAAGAAGCTTCTGGACTCGCATAAAAAAACTAGAAACTATAGTGTTGTAAATTACCAGTTTCATGACAATAACACATGATATCTATTCTTTGGATAACGGTACGATATTCGCTATACTTTCAAGTTTCCCAAGATGCATTTGGAACCGAGAATGACAAAAACCTGAATCACACTGAGGCTAAATATCTCTGTTGATTCTCCACCTTTACTTTGAAAGTTCTGAAAACATTTAAAGTGAGAATGTGACCAAGTAGAATATCAACATGTGCTCATTTGATCCATAAAACTCACAGAAACACAATTAATTCTGACATTTCAGAGATATTTAGAGACCCTCTATTGTGCTACTGACAACACTTCCTGTTATCTTCAAAACATATCGGCCGATATATCGTGCATCTCTAGTTTTTTTTTATATTAATAATTCCAAACAAATGTAATTTTCCTGAAGAAGAAATGTTATAAATCCCAGTCCACACTGTGATCCATACCCTCTGGTTTAACACTATATCATACGTACATTCTGTTGCAAGTTATTAATATAAAAGTTAACATCAAACAACACAAATAAATGTTTTAGTTCTGAAAATCTGACACCAGTGAAGCACCAAAACCACACGTGACACCAATTTTTAGAGTTTTCTTTCATACATGACTATTTTTTTCTACTTTTTATTTCATCTTTATAAACAAACAAAGGTACGTGGAATCAAGAATGGACTAAAAGCGATTTTTAACACAGCATCTATGGTACGGAACGCATCAATGCATGCAATGAAGTTCCTATTTGTTACGTGAGATTATATTTGTGATAGTTGTGTTTTCGAATAGTAAACTTGAATTGATTTATTTTGAAAACTCTATTTGTAGTTTTATTTGTTTTGTTTTTTTGTTTTTTTTATAAATAGGCTTCCTTTGATCGTCATGGTCGTCTTTTTTTGTTTTGTTTTTTTTTGTTGTTTTCATATTTACTACCACTGCTGTTAATTTTTACAACGATTTGTTGTTTGCAGTTAATGCCCTTCTGAGGTGTGAAGCCTTGTGTTTACTTATTTATTTTCTTCTGTTGCACTGATGTACAGAAAATTGTTCAATTGTGCGAATGAATATAATCTCAGTGAAAAGCAACTTTCAGGCTGCCAAAGCATGATAGCATGGTTTTCAAGATGTAAATGAAAATGGACACAAAGAAAATCATGTGTCACACTTAACATTTAAAAGGAAACATTGTACTCTGGTTATATTTACTGCTGATATTATTATCATTGTTACGAATATGAGCTGATGGTTATTTTTCTTTGGATTTTTTTTTTTTTTTTTTCTGGTTGGTGTATGGTCTACATGCATATTTTAACAAACAAATATAATGGATTTTATCTTGCAAGTTGCAATCTTTTTTTAATTAATTTATTTATTATATATGGATTGGAAATATGTTTTGGCATTTGACTTCCTGAATAATACACTCATTGTAAGCATGCCCTATGGGACAAATCACATTTTTTTACTCTTGAATAAAATATGCATGAACAAAATTGTGTTTGTTTTTTTATTCAAAAGAATAAGTTTAAAAAAGAGAAAACAAATAATACATTAAAAACTATTATCGAAAATAAATGAACTACGGCCAAGCCCGTGAAACGCATTGAATAGCACGTACCACATTCCCGAGAATTCAGTCAAATGACTTGGTTGCAACGAGTAAAACAAATCAAATTGTGTGACTTAAAATCGTAATCTCCTTAGAATTGCCTTTGAAACGATATATGACACGACTACGTATGTTCCGATAAATTTAGAAATTACCGGAAAAGGGGTCCCCCCCCTTTCAAAAAGGTCTCCGAGAGGCTCTTGACATCTGCTAATAGAATATCCATGTCAAATTACAGCCCGATTCAGCGGGCATTAACGGAGGAGTAGCCATTTGAAATTGGGGCCCCCATGGGCCCTCTGGTGCCCCATGTGGCACATACAAAGCAATGGGCCCCATTCATATATTGGTATGTGTCAATGATTCGGTACAACCAACTGTCACAATATTTGACTTACAAATAAATGATAAAACGGCCCCTAATCGAATTGTGTGAGGCATAAATGTAATCTACGTTGAATTACCTTTGAAATGATACATCACATGACTATGTTCCCATTAATTTGGAAATTACATGAAATGGGGGTGGCCCCTGGATCCCTGGGCCCCATTAAAAAAAAAAAAAGAAAAAGCGCTCCAAGTGTCTTATCTTATCATATTCATTCATAGAGTATTCTTACTAAACTGCATTCTGATCAAATGAGAAAGAACAGAGGAGTAGTCATTTGAAAAATGGGGCCCCCGGGGTCCCCCCGTGACACGTACGGGGTAATGGGCCCCATTTATATTTTGGTATTTGCCAATGATTTGGTACCACCAACCGTCGTAATATTTGACTCGCAAATAAATGACAAATTGACTTTTGGGTTGTTTTTTTTTTCTTTTGGGGCCCCAAATAAAAAAATTGGGCTCGGAGCGTTAATGCGTACACATCCATAGATTATAGCTACCAAATTTCAACCCGATCCGTTCACGAATAACAGAGGAGTAGTGATTTAAACTAGTGTACACAAGAAGAAGAAGAAGAATTAGAACAAAGTGGGGACGTTAAAAAAGGCTACGTGTTAGCGTTAAAAAAGCTCTGGATTGCATGACTCAGCACAGCGGAGTCATGAGAAGGTAAACATTTTTACTCTACAATAAAATACATATCAACAAAATTGTGTGTGTGTTTTTTGTTTTTGTTTGTTTGTTTAAAAGAATAAGATGAAATGACAGCATAAATAATAAATTAAATAAATCAAAAACTATTATTTACAACTATTGGGATGTAGAATAAAATAAAGAATAAAGCAGCCATCAGCTGTCTCTTTTATTTTGTTTTAAATATTGTACGGCTCACTTTATGTTTTATATTTTTAAACCTGCTTTTATTCCTATGTTGCACTTTGAGATTTGTTTTAAATGTAAAGTGCATTTGTCAATACATTATTATTATTATTGATGCACGATAATATCGAGACAATCATTGCATCGGCAGATTATGGATTTAAAAGTGAATATAGGACATCGGCCATTCCACCATTATAATTAACTGATAAAATAATAGGCTTTGCTTCCTTGATCAACCCATAAACATGATATACTGTACGAAGAGTAGACGTCTCATCGCCTGTGTGGCTAAACGTCGCCATCTTGTGTTTAGGGCGCAGACTGCATTACTTGGAAATCAGCGGATGTAAAAGACACTCAACAATCACATATACATATACAGCAATGACAAAGATTGATTGGTTCTTGTATTTCTTTTTTTAAAAAAAAGGCAGTTTTTTACGACTGAAATACAAAATTTAAGTAGTTAGTATCTGTTTAAAGTAGGGTGAGCTGCAAGTAAGTATCGTTACTGTTTTGTTTATCATCATTTTCAGCTTTGTCTTATGTCTGTATTTATAGATATAGATTGTAGATAATTATATCCTGGATTAATCTCCGTTAGCTGGCTTCAACTAACTAAACATTCTCTGTCAGAGAGGAGCTGTCTTACGACGGTCGATAACAATATGCTAATTTAAGCCAAGTGTTTTCAGCCTCGGTACGTGCGCGTTCACATAAAAGGAGTGGAGATTACAGCGTCTGACCAATCACTACAATGGAGAACCTGGCAGAGGAGCCGGACCATCTTTACAATGGAGGAACAGCTTATGAGCTTTAACAAATGTCATTAATTTAAATCCATGATGACAGTGAAGAGCAACAGTGTTTTATAGCTTTTATGCTCACTCAGATTTTAACCACTTCATAACTTGGTCACGACCAGGCTAGTCGTTCAGCCTAAGTTACCATGGTGATTTAGCTCCGTAATACGTTAGCCAGCGTCGTAGTCCAGCACACACTGATTTAATCCTGGAAGTTAGCACGATAAGAGGTAATCTCGCTTCGTAACACAGACCCAAAGAGTCTGTCAATTTGAGAAACTATTTACAAAAACTAGATGATCTCTGCTATTAAGTGTGAGGGGGAAAATATTGGGATATTATTATTATTATTATTATTATTATTATTATTATTATTATTGTCGTTTTTTTTCCCCCCCCAGGGTTTCCAGATTTCCTTCACACTCCCAATGCATTCAGTGTTAGCTGGTGTACCTCCACTGTCTGTTGAAATGAGTGTCTGTTTACTGTTCCTTACAGGTCATTGAATGCATCACTAAAAAGTCTCAGTGAGTCCTTGAATGCAGCAGCAGCATTACAATTCATTTTTTTATTATTATCATTATTTTTGTAATCAAACATTGATGACAAAGTACAGGAGTCTACCACGAGATAATTTCTTACCCTGTACACAAACAATAAACTGATTTTTAACTCTAGGGACAGTAATCGGCGGGGACGGGATGTGACGTCGTTGCCATCCCGCCTCCCCGACCTGTCCGTCACTGAGGAGCAGCTGTGGTGCAGCTCGATGTCCCGTTAAACACCGCCGGTAACGCTCTGCTCCGACTGTCCGCTTTTACCCGTTAAAGAATGGCCCACCGGGAGGCCTCTCCTCAGCCGGACAGCCTGCCTCAAGGACGGTCCGGCGGACGCTGAAGTGACCGCTGTTAGCTGTCGGTGCCCCTGGTGCTAACGTAAGGTTAGCTAGCCCGTGTTGACACATGATACTGACGCATATTGCGCTGGGACAGGCCTGAGCAAACCTCGGACACACATAGTAAACACCTCATTGGAGCCGAAATGGAGAAAGGCGAGGCGGAGCGGCTGATAGAGAAGGCCCGGTTGTGTCTACGGAGCGGGCGGAAGGACCGGGCACTGCAGCTGCTCTACGATGCGCAGAATATCTACCCCAGTACCCGGGCCAGAGGTAAAATTAGCACCGCACACTCAGCAGCAGGGATAGAGTGAACTGCTAACACTGTAACAAGTACAACCAATGCATTTTATACTGTGCACTGCAGTGGGTGTAGGGTGTCAAGTTAACTCAGGAGGAGGACGTGCAAAACAAGCCATTCATCACTGAAGTCTGCTTAGGATTTTATTTTTATTTATTTATCTGTTTATGTTTTAGGTAACGGGGAACACGTGACATCATGTTTCATAATAAATAAATAAACTAGCTTAAACTAATCTCCTGCATAAAAATAAAAATGCAGGCAATAACGAAACATTGTTTGCAATTTGTGCCAAAAAGCTTAAGAAAACCTAACAGGAAATGCAGTGCAAGGAGACAGGAGACAAGTAACATCATTTTTCATAATGCATGTAACATATTTCATAAATCATTCAAAACTCAAAAACGAATTAATTGCTATTTACCTGCTTAAATTACAAATGTAAAAGTGCAGCAGTGAAAAATACAGGAAATAACGTACCATTGTTTGCAATCTGTGCCAAAAAGCTCAAGAAAACAAAAAAGAAATGACATTTTTTAAGTCCGCTTTAAGCCTTTTCACACTCTGGAACTGCGCATGCACGACCCGGGGGGTGTCATAGGTCGAGAGGGATATAAACGTAAAGAAGTTTGTCTACTCTGTTGATATTTTCAACCTAACAGCGTTTGTAATGTTATTCCAGAGATCGTTAGTGTTTTAATAGTGTCTATATTATTAATACGACACATACTGTATTTGGACTCAAGGAGGTGTACAGGGTTTTCCGCTGATCGCCTCGCTTCCACCTCTGGTGAATGAAAACACCGACTACCTGGGTCTCCAGCGGGCGGATTTGGACTCGACCCGGGAATGACGCACATATCCGAACACTTCAAACTGATGGGGGAAGCCGTATCAAAGCGGCAGACCTCCTCTGCTTCCACACTCCTGTCCCATTGATGGAACTCTGAACGACAAGCCCCGACTTCCATGGTCTCCAGCAGACTCTACCCGCAAACGACGCACATTATTGTACTCAGGGAGACCATGGCTTTCCGTTGATCTGAGCACTTTTGTAAAACTACGAGAGAAGCCGTATCGAAGCGACAGACCTCCTCTGCTTCCACACTCCTTCTCCCAAGCTTTTAACTTTTGATTGTTATGTATTTACTTTATTGTTGTTGTTTTCTTTTTTGACTTGTGTAGTTGTTTTAACAACTGTAAAGGGTTTTAGAGTTTTTGAAAAGCTCTTATAAATAAAGTGTATTATCATTATTTTTGATGGGACAAGAGATATTTCCGTGTGTGAAAAGGACAGTTTGAGTTCTCGCTGTGAAAAGGTAATTTTACAAGGTACACCATTCACTAACCAGGTCCATCATTATTTTTATTAAGCTATTATTTCAGTTCAATTTACAAATTTGAAGGACGTGCACAAGATGGACTTGTCAATATGTGAACTGGAGTAACGCCATCAGCTGAAACAGTTTGAAAAGTCAGGAAAAACCAGAATTTTCAGCTCGTGTGCAGCATTAGCTTTAGCAGCTAACTCGGTCTTTCTGCCTCGGAGACCGGAACTACGTTTACGCCAAAGAATCTATCAAGGAATCAACGCTCTAACGCTCCTCTTGACCTTTGACCTAATGTGGATGAACTGAAACAGAGCGAGAGTGTGAAAAGGCTTATTGGAAGTTTGTTTATTGTTCCGCTCCACTTCACAGACCAATGTAAATCATTAGTTTTGGTCTTTATTTCCATGTTACATTTTGTTTTCTGTCTAATAATCTAAAGTGCTTTTAACCATTATTTTGGTTACACACTTTCTTTGTTTGGAGGCGTTTTGTTTAGTGTGAATGATCTTTATTGTCAACAAAGAAAGGCGTTTAAAAAGATTGAAATGTTCCACCCCTTTGCGTTCCTCGTGTCCATTCATGTGTTCAGAATTACCAAAGCTCATCAATAGAATTGTTTTTACACAATAATGTATCGTGTACGTTCTGCCTTATTGTTCACAGTGCTAATCGATGCCATACAAAGAAACGGAAGCAGTGTTAATCCAGAGACGAACCACATCCCTCCCCCCGCTGGTTGGAGAGATGAAGACATGGAACATCATGAAACCAACAACACCAACAGTGATGAAAGGAAGAGCTACACTGAAGACCAGCGTCACGGCGTTCTAAGGTGTGTAGTACCACTGCAGTTGTTCTCCTGTCCAATCATCTGCTAAAATCTGACACCGGTGCGTGTTCTACGGCAGAATAAAGAACTGCAAAGACTTCTACGAAATCCTTGGTGTGCAGAAGAACGCCAGCGATGAAGATTTGAAGAAGGCGTACAGGAAGTTGGCCCTGAAGTTCCACCCTGATAAGAACTTTGCTCCAGGAGCCACTGATGCTTTCAAAGGTTTGACTTTTACAAAATATTTACAAAAAATAATGATAGAGATGAACAAGCTGAGGTTTGCTTTAAAGTAGTGGTTCTCAACCTTGGGGTTGCCAGATGTCTTCAAGACAATTTTAGCCAATTTTTACTTATTTTTACCCTTTTTCTGCAATTACACCAAACTCACCATATTTTAACCTGTTTTCATCACTTTTTCTTGCCATATTTCTGCTCCTTTTAATGCATCTCTGCTACATTACTCCCATTTCTGACACTTCATCAAGTTTCAATGCCTTTTATGCACATTGTTCCACCTTCAACACATTTTCGGCTCATATAAACTTTTTCCACCACTATTCCACCTAATGTCGCATATGTTGACCCATTATTGTGACTTTTAAACTCTTTTTCACCGTATTTCATGCTTTGTTTTTGCCAATTCAACTACATTCACAATTTGTCATAATCATTATTTGCCAGTTTAAACTAACTATACCAATATTGACACTTTGAACCCCTTTTACCACTTTTTCTGTCCATTTTTGGCCATTCTCATTTGCAACTTTTAACCAGTTTCTGTGGTTTTTAAAATTCTATTTCACCACCTTTTTCACCTTTTTTCAGGTCATTTTTAACCCATTTTATATCTGATTTAAACAAAGATTTTTATGTTTAAGATGACTTTATACTATGGCCCAAATAATAATAAACTAGTGGATGTTTTTCAGATGAATAAATACATGTGGTTATCACAGATTCATAGAACAATGGAGCATCATTTTGCTGATTTTATGGATGGGTCGCTCACTGAAAAGATTGAGAACCACTGCCCTAAGGAAAGGGCAGATTTAATGAACTCCTAAAAGGTCTTTTAAAGAAAACAACCCAACACTATTTCTAGTATTATATGTATTACCTAACGTCCTCTCTCCACACAGCAATAGGCACTGCTTACGCTGTGCTGAGTAATCCAGAGAAGAAGCAACAGTACGACCAGTATGGATACCAGTCTGCTGCTGCTGCCAGCACACCACAGCACTCCTCCCACAGCCCCCACCCCGGACACTACCGCAGCTTCCACAGAGACTTTGAGGCCGACATCTCTCCTGAGGAGCTCTTCAACATTTTCTTTGGAGGAAGGTTTCCCACAGGTATGTGACCATCAAATAAATAAAAACCTGCACCAGTACTAACGCTGTCAAACAAAGCTGTTATTAACGGTAAAGTGTGACTGTTGACAGGAAACATCCACGTGTACACCAACCAGGGAGCCTCCTACTCTCAGTTCTACCAGCCTCGGCGTCGACGCACTTATGAAAGACGTGAAGAGGTGGTGGAGGAAAACCAGAGCCAGGTTAGTGAATCACAAATCCCTTTAAAAAAAAAAAAAAGAAGAAATAATGCAATAGTTGTTGAATTGTCGGAGAAGAAAAGGTCATCGTGTAGGCCTCATAGATCAATAAATCAAAGAACATTTGCTTGGAGAAGAAAAAAATGTAAAAGGTTGAAATGTGCAGCTCGAAAGTTTTTAATCTTCACTATAAACACTAGGGTTGTGTCGTGCAATGCATTGTGGTATGTTGAGTCTGGTAGACAGTTGCAAAGTGTTTTTTTCATTTTGTGTAGTTTTGTTGGAATTTTGTGTGTTTTAGTTGTAAATTTGTGTTATTTTGTAATTATTATGAGTCATTTTTTGAGGCTGTTTTGTGTATTTTTCTTGCCTATTTTTCTTTTCAGTTGGGTGTAATTTTGGAGTAATCTTTTTGTGTTTTTCTTGTCATTATGTGTATTTGAAGTTGTTTTGTGTGTTTTTGTTAGTTGTGTATTTGTTTTTCATTCTGTGTAGTTCTGTTGTCATTTTGTGTGTTTTTTTGAGTTGTTTCGTGTATTTTTCTTGCGTGATTTTTGGAGTCATTTTTTTATTTACATTTTAGTTCTGTTGTAATTTTGTGTGTTTAAGTTGTATATTTGTGTTATTTTGTTATCATTTTGTGTGTTTTAGAGTCGTTTAGTATATTTTGTGTATTTTTCTTGTCAGTTTGTGTGTAATTTTGAAATAATTTTTTGTATTTTTCTTGTCTGTGCATTTTTTTTGAGTCATTTTTGTGTATTTTTGAGGTTGTTTTGTGTATTTTTCTTGTCAGTTTGTGTGGGTGGGATTTTGAAGACATTTTGCGTATTTATTTTGGGTGTCTCAGATTATTTTATTTGCATTCTAATTCTCCTGTTGCTTCTTTCCTTTTCCTTTAGAACACCTTCACAGCTCTTCTGCAGCTCCTCCCTGTGCTGGTGCTCATCCTCATATCAGTGTTTACTCAGATGATGGCCACCAACCCACCGTACAGTCTCTTCTACAAGCCGTGAGTTTAACGCACATCTGACAGTAACACATTAGTAACAGAAAGGAATTCATTGGAATGACGTGTGTGTGTGTTTCAGGGCCATGGGGCTGGTGGTGTCCAGGGAGACGCAGCACATGGGGGTGCCCTACTATGTGGAGAAGAGCTTTGAGAAGGAGTACCATGGAGATGCTCTGGAGGAGCTTGAGAAGACCATAGAGAGCGATTACATTGAACATCTGCAGGGCAGCTGTTGGAAAGAGAAGCAGCAAAGTGAGCAGTTTGTTGGGATCATGTTTAAAACAGCTGCAGACCAACATTTTGATCAGATATAGACATAATGTTGGCCTCGTAGATCAATAAATCATCATAGACGGATGCAAAGAAGTGTTTTTACTTCATTCCTACTGTAATTTTTTTCTGTTTTTTTGCCAGATAAAAAAGATTTTTCTGTTCTAATTGTGACCTTCAAAATAATCATCCACCATTGTTTTGCTGCAACTTTCAGTGAAAACACCAGAAATGTGTTGTTAAGTCATTTTGGCAGTTTTTTGGAGGCAAACGCAAGAAATCACAGTGAAAATGAACTCTACGACTCTGTATGTTTTTAAAGTGACAACAAAATATGAGAAAACTCACAAAACACATTTGTTCTCTTATGTATGAATGAAGTAAAAACACTTCTATACATCTGTCTATGGGACTTTACTTCCCACAATGCAATGCAGGAAACGGTGACAAAAAAATACACAAACTGACAAGAAAAACACATAAAATGACTCCAAAAATCACACACAAAACGACTGCAAAACACACAAAGTGACTTTAAAAACGTACAAAGTGACAAAAAAATAACGCACATTTTCAACTAAAAAAATGACAACAGAACTACACAAAATGAGAATTGAAAAAAAACACCAAAGACGACAAAATTCTCATAAAATCCTTTTGTTCTCCTGTATGAATGAAGTAAAAACACTTCGATGCATCCGTCTATGGGACTCCACTTCCCACAATGCAATGCGCAAAACTTTTCCGATAATGTCAATAAGAGAGTGCTTACAATGGAGATGGAAACGGTAATTTCAACATTTTATATATTATTTTTTTTTAAGCAAGTGATCTTTGATTAATTGATCTGAGGCCTAAAATATGTATTTATCTGATTAAAAGAAAGGATTAACATCAAAATCAGCTAAAAGAAAAAAATACTTTACATTATTTGTGGTTTTTGTAAATGAAAAATACAAGCAGGTTGCACAAAATGTTTTTTTTCAGCATCTGCATGAATTCCTTTTTTCGTAGTTGTTTGTTGTATTAACTTTAAATGCACAGCAGCCGACATTGGTGTGACACTTTTTTCCCGTCTGGTTATCCCGTTCAGAGTCCGACTTGGCCAACCTGGGTCAGCTGTACCGAGACGAGCGATTAAAGCAGAAGGCCGAGTCCATGCGTCTCGATCACTGCGAGAAACTCCATCGACTGGTTGGACGTCAGAGAGTGAAATGAGGACTGAGTTTATTCAGTGTATTTTAGTCCAGTTTAGATTTCCAGATGCTTTGTGAACAAACCAGTTTTAGGTACAAAGCAGACGACGCTGAGAACTATGTGCCTTCTCTCTCCCCTCTGACGCTAGACTATAGCAAGGGTTCTCAACCTTGGGGTCGCGAGACACTGGGTGGGTGTCGCCAGATGCATTCAAGAAACTATTAATTTATTTTTTAATAATTTGAGCATGTTTTTCAGCCCATTTTTGTGCAACTACACCAAACTTGCCATATTTTCATCACTTTTTCTTGCCATATTTTTGCTCCTTTTTGTGGATTTTTGCTGCATTACTTAAATTACTGCCACCTCTCCATCACATTTTAATGTCTTTTTTTCTACATTTTTTTTTTTACTTTGAAGTCTGCTTTACATCATCAGGATGTTTGAGACGATCACCGATCCGTGAGTTTTAAAAAAAAACTATCACCGATTCGATGTTTTTAGGTAACGACCAAATTCCTTAGGTACTATCTGATACAGATTCACGGAAAATCAAACGGTTCCATGTTTCAGGACCTAAATGCATCCTTGTGACTGTGAGGGAGTGGAAGAGTTGAAGAATTTCCAATGCTGGACCTGAACATAACATTGCACACACAAGTGAGCGAAACCATTTAGTTTAGTCCCTGAACAGCAGCTGTGTCGACTGCATTAGAAGTCACCGGTATGAAAGTAAACGGACGCTCATCACTCCGCTCTCCTTTTTAACATGCTCGGACTGAATAAACAAAACAAGCGCACACACACAAACACTACCCGCTTACAGAGCCAGTAGACGAGGGAAGAAGTCCGGTGATCAGCCACTCCAACTGATCGATTTTATCCTCGTTCACGCATAGGTTTTCACCTTTGTGCACAAATACGAGTGAAATAAAGCTGTGTCATGTAAAGCAAACAACTCATAGGTATAAATGAGATGATAAAACAGTGCAATGGGAGCATTTACAGAATGTTTCATCACAACAATGACGTCATTGATCAAATCGGAAAAATTAAGACATTACAGCCGATCACATTAATTCCATAAAATGCAAAATATCAGTCGATTCGATATAGCCGATCAGATCGGTGTAAAGCCTAGTTTCAAGACATTTTCAGCACTTATAAACAGTTTCCACCACTTTTCCAACCTAATGTCACTTATGTTGACCCATTATTGTCACTTTTAACCTCATTTTTTTTTTTTACCATATTTAATGCTTTTTTTGCCATTTTAACCACATTCACCATTTGCCGATTATTTGGCAGTTTATTTTATTTTTATAGATGGCCCTGTCTCCACATGTTCATGTCTGTGTTCAACCACTTTCAGCTACAGTGGGGGTCCCCGGTCTCTGGAACCTTTATCGTGGGGGTCCGGGGCTCCAAAGGTTGAGAACCACTGGACTAAAGCATTGCATGTGAGCTGCTGACGCGGCAGAGTTGGTGCTGCGTTAAATGCAAACTCATCGCGGCCGTGTACGATGTCTCAGAGCCTTTAAACTTTCTTATAGAAATGGCACAAAGCTTAGGGTACCACCCCCACCCCTCTGACTGTTGTGTGTTCACACAGACACACCTTACGCCGCTCTGGTTTTTGTAGTATTTATTGAAAACGTGTCCGTTAAACGTTTATTTTACTTATTGACAAGCTGATGAGTTATTGTTACAAAAATCAGTCTTTTTGGGGTTTTTTTGCACTGATTGCTGCTGTAATTTATGGACGATTCTATTTATACTGAAAATAAACTCATTCAGACATTTGACCCAGCACTGTCGTAAAGGAAGCCACTGTAGTTTTACGTAGTGACAACAATTCACGAGCATGTGTTTCAGTTTTTCACATTTTGAAAGTTTGTGATAATAGTTAAAGAATATAGGAAATCCAGTGCAATATTTTTCATTGTGAAATCGGGTGGAACGTTAGAAAAGAATGAAGGAAATGAGAAAGTAGATATGTTTCGTTTGTACGGAAGCGGATTAGAGTCAGTTTTTCTGGCAAATCAAGATTAAAGTTGAAATTTCAAGAATAAAATTAAAAATATAATGTCAAGATTAAAAGTGAAAATGAACTCAAAATACATTATTGTGATAAAAGTTGAAGGTTTGAAATGTACTGAAGCGGACTAGGACATTATATTTGAATTTTATTCTTGAAAATTCCATTTTTATCTCGACATTTCGACTTTATTCTGAATTTGCATAAAATTATTTTCTCCATCAAATCCGCTTCCGTAGTTTTGTGACTGTATTGATTATTTTTTAAAATATACTAATAACACCTTAAAATAATTGGAAAAAAAAATGTAAAAAAAAAAAATATATATATATATATATTATTTTTAAGAACTAGAAAAATAAATCAAATTTCTTTTTTCTCTTTTTTTTTCCCCCTTTTTTGAAGCAAAAATCTTATTTTGGCATGGTCACTCTCATGAGACGAAGATGTTTTTTTGATTTCTTCAAGAAGCTGCTACTTTCAAAGAAGTCACATGGTCCTACATTGTGTTTTTGACTTTTTTTTCTTCATATCTCTGAATAGAAAAGAGCTACATTTTGCTCTTAAATGTCCGTTAGACACCAGTGGGCACGAACAGCGAAGATCAAACATCTTGACTAATCGTGCACATTGTTCCGCTGAACTCATCTCAAGCACTTTTCTTATTGGTTCACGTTCATGTTGTTGCTGTTGCATGAAACCAAGTGTGTTTTTCTTATCAGTGATTGATTCTTCTTCCTTTGGCAGTGGATGATAACATTTGGGTCAATCGCACAGACATGTATGTTGATATTTTACTGTCAGGTTTGGTACAGTATTAAGTCTGAGTGGAGATTATTATTGATGAACAATGTCAGATAATTAAAACAGAAACATGAACTCATTTGTTGTCTTTTTGTCGTACGTGAAGAAATGAATGCGAAAATATAGAAATATTAGAAAAATTGTTAAATGTCTATGAAATTTGTGTGTCAAACTCGAGGCCCACGGGCCGAGTCGGTCCCACCACAGCCTCCACTTCGGTCTGCAGAAGGGTTTTGTTTGTATTTTTGTCAATTTTGTTTTTAAAAATTCCAACTGAAACATAAAACTTTATATAAAGCTGTTAAAGTTAGTTCCAGATTGGACTCATTTTTTTACTGCCTATAGTTACGTGGTTTTTGTCACTTTCAGTGACAAATTGTTTGCCATAATTTATTTGTTTTTTTTACCCCTACAATTTTTCCTGATTATTTCCTTAAATTACATTAATTTTTGAGAAAAATTCCATGTTTAGTACTGCTGAAGGACACATTTCTGAAATTCCTGATATCTGTAACTTTGTGTTTTACAACTAGGATATTCTAAGCAAATTTAATACGAATTTTCTCTTTTATCCTGAAATGAATCTGCATTTTTCAGCTCCGGTCCACTTGAGATGAAGTAAAATGAGTTTGACGCTCTTGGACACATGAGGTTGACCATGTGAGACGTGGCGTGGGAGCTGTCTCTCTGATATGGGATGGATATCAATTTTGGGACACATCATCAGTAGTGTACCTTTAAATCAGGGGCTGTTTCTGCCTTTTTAACATTGGACACCCTCATCAAAGGTGGTCAGCTACAGGGTGATCAAGCCTGAGCTTGTGTTTCATGCCCAATCATGAGAAGCCTGGTTGTTTTTATTTGCTCAGCCCACGGGACTCAAGGCAAGGGGGGGCGTGTCCTCTTCCCTGAGTCGAGCCGAAAACTGACCCCATACCTTGACTTGGGAGCATGTCATGACTGTCTTTGAGCCCAGCTAGGGTCTTTCCGCTTGATCCATGTCCACTGGTTGCTTCTTTTGGCTGTTGCACATCATGTATCCCACGGCCTTTCAGCAGCCTAAAGGTGCGTTCTCACCGAACGCAACTTCAGCAACACTGGTGACCAGATTACATTTAAAATCAATGTAAATAACGCAACGTCAAGTAACGCGACTGGCGTGATTCCAGCTACTGGATTGAGCGACGTTGCTCAAAGTTGAACATTTTGAAGTTTTCGAGTGACGCTCTGCTGCGACATCCAATCGGCAATGAGTTTCTCCCCACGACACTCCCCCTGGTCGGAGAAGGGTATGTGTCCGCTGCACTGAGAGGTCTGTACACTTCTTCTACAGCTGCACGTTTACAGCTTTTTATGGGGCGATCGTGGCTCAGGTGGTAGAGGGATCGTCTTCTGATCCAGAAAACGTTGGGGGTTTGATCCCAGTCTATGTTGTCAAAGTGTCCTTGTTGCTCCCAGTGGTCGACTAGTGAATTGCATGGCTTCTCAGTTCCACTGGTGTGTAAATGGGTGAATGAGCTGATATTGCAAAGCGCATTGAGACTATTTCAGTGTGTGGATAAAGCGCTATATATATACAGTATATAGTACATGCCGCAGTAGAAAAAGTGCACAGCCCTCTCGTCACTGAAGCGATGAAGCGACCAAAAAGCATGACAATTTTTTTTTTTTTTTTTTTTTAAAAAAAAAAAAAAAAAAGCATGACAATGTTCAAACGACTCATCACGGGTGATTTAACGAACCGTAGTCGCTGAAGTAGTGTCCGGTGTAAACGCACCTTAAAGGGGACATATCATGGTTTTAAATCCTTCCTTTTTACATATAAATCATACAGTTGTGGTCTATATAAATCAGAACTGCAATGCTTGGGTCTGAATTCCTCATTATTATAGCTCCACCCCTTTTCTACCCCTTCTCTGATGTGCTTCTGAGAGCAACTCGTTTTGGTGCTGTCTCTTTAAATGCAAATGAGACACTCCATACCCCGCCCCCTCTTCAGGTGACACTCGGTTCAACTCCACCCTGCTCGGCCATTTTTGTAGTTTGATAGAAGAGATACGGTTACGTAGCGGCGCATAAACTTTTTATTCAGAGGTTATTTACAAAATGTCAACAACGGAAGACTTGTCCATCCAGCCTTACATGTTCCAGCCAGAGTCGTACCCGGCAGAGTGAGATGAAAATGAAGATGATGAACCTGCAGAACCCTAACAAGTGAGCTAACACAAGCATCGAGCTAACGCTAGCGCCAAGCTAACGTCACGAAATGCATTTTAATACAGTCTTTTCGGAGACAAAAACGGCAAAATGAAATGACTAATGAAAACTTTAGACTTAAATTAAATCACGTAGGCCATATTATCAAGGATCTAAAACGAGCACACAGCGCTAACATATGAAGTCTGAAGACGTTGCAACTGCTAATGCTAACAAAACAATGACAGGGACGTCTTATCATCACACTTTTTAGCGTTATTTACAGCTTACCGAAGTGCTCTGTTCGTCGTCTCCAAAGATAGAAGGAATTGAACCCTCAATCAGACAAAGTCTTTCGGCAAATCCTTCTTTATACTGGTGGAGGTTGCAGAAGCAGTCATCATTGAAGTGCTTCACACACACAAAAATGACCTTACCCACAGATGTGGGTACATTTCTATAAAAAATAAAACTCAACCAGACACTTTGAAAAGGTTCTGATGCTGGGAGACGGTGTAATGAAGCGTGTGGGTTACTACATCCAACAACCGAACATTTTGACTTATCCTCTCATAACTTCGGCATCCTTGAGCTTGGACTACAAAATAAAAGCGAGAAATAAAAATGGCGGATTGCTCGAAGTGTTGGACCTGGAGTTGATGTACTAATTTGGCAGTTCCGCTGCAAATACTGTGATGTAATAGTTCAAAAAATGTAATAGAGAATAGAAAAATCGAAACAGATTGAAAAATATGAGCAAAACAGAATATAAAGATATCTACGGAGCACCTGAAGAGACTAATTTGATTTTTTCTGTACTTCTAAGCACTCTAAATATACAATAAAATGCATTTAAGGGCTAAAAAAGTGGATTTAGCATGATATGTCCCCTTTAACGGCGGAGGAAGCCACAAAACCTCTGCATCCCATTTCAACTGGATAGACTTTGGCGAACGATCGTTGTCGTTGAGCGTCTGCTGCCAGATAATAACCTGCATAATAACCCTCATGATGGTGAGAATGGAACACTCAATGTGATAATGGATCACCATCTCTCCCCTCATATAGACCATGTGATCAGTAAAATGGGTCAGAAGGTGCTCTTACTATGTCACTCCAGTAATGATAAAACTGCTAGTTCGATCCTTTGTGTTATCCCATCTTGAATATTGTTCAACTATACGGTCTACTGCACATTGAAACAGATATAGCAAGGCTTCAAGTCGTCCAAAACAAGGTGGCCCCTGTAGTATTAGTGTCTTTACTTTACTAGTGTTAAAGGTGCAGTCTGCAACTCTATTAAAAGTGACTTTGTGTCATATTTGCTAAAGCTGTCACTACGTAAGGACAGCTTTACATCAAACTAGTAGTTTGTGTGAAAATTACAGGCTCATTGAGCCCCGCCCCCTGCTGCTCCTGCAGCCTTTGGCAGATTGACAGAATGCACAGCGCCCGAGCAAAAAGAACCAATCAGAGCCAGGATTGTGTTTGATGGGCTGTCTGACAGCTGTTGCTCACAGGCCCCGCCCCTTTCCCAGGGCTGGAGCAGTCTTTTTTACAGTGTATGGTCTCGAGGAGTAGACGATGGAATTAGCAACTTTTCTGCTTGAAAGGTAATTACTGCTACTTGATTTACATTGTGTTTGATTTGTAATTGTTACACTAGAACTCTGTGATGCATGTGTTGTTCATGTGCGTGCAGCAGCCTCCGTGTCGGCTGCTGTAAGTGACACTGTGTTGCTGCTGCTGCTGCTGAGGTGTGTGCACATAGAGAGAGAGAAGCGCTGCAGTAATATGCTTTCAACAGAGCATGTTATGTTACTGTGATGTTGCTGTCTGGCTAACGTTAGCTTGCTAGCTCCTCTGTGGGAGGGACTTTGGAAAGTTTGGAGACAGGGCAAGAGAGCAACGGAGAGGGAGAGAGGGATCTAAGTGTTGCGGACTGCACCTTTAAGTTAATGCATTGTACCTTGTCTTGGTTTGTGCTTAAAGACTAAATACAATACAACCTACTTTTATTTTTAAAGAAAATAATCCTGATCGTTAAACCAGCTTCATTGTTTGAAAATATTAGATTACCAAACACACTCCCATTCTACGAAGCGTGCCTCTAGTCATGACTTGGTCAAAAGTCTGTTTTATTTAAATCATCTCCACTATGGAATAAATTGCTTAAAAAACTGAGGAACTCGACACATTTGCTTGTATTTAAAAAAAAAAGAAAGTTTCTATTTGTACGGTTGCCGTACAGACAACCCCCCGGTGCTATTGGTACGTTTACCAAAGTACAAGTAGTGTTTTAGGGTTAGGGTTAGGTTATAACCCAATATTGCAACAATTTTTAAGTTTAGTTTTAGTCACGTGACCTAAACTGGCCAAATAGGGGCGCTGCGTACGTATAGAATGTTGATATATTGATACGGCAACCGTACGGATAGACACTGCCTTAAAAAACACTAAAAACCTTGTTGTACATGTTTGATTAAGACATGTATTGTTCTATTACCATTTTTATTATTGTATTTTTATATTTTTGTATATTATATATATGTAATTTTCTCTTTTATCCCGAAATGAATCTGTATTTTTCAGCTCCGGTCAACTTGGGACAAAGTAAAAAGAGTGTGACGCTCCTATACTGAACCTTTTGACAACGTCAAAAATTCCATTACTTGAACAATTTTTTGATTTTTTTAAATTTTTAAATATTGACAGCTTGGTTTCTGATTGTTTCATGTTAAAAACCAAACTAAGACCATTTGATCAGTTTTTGAAGCATGTGATGCTGTGGGTGATCACGCTCTTATTTTTATTAAGTGTGTGTGTGTGTGTCTGGATATGTTATAATTATGTTTTTTATTTATCATTTTAATAGCGTTTGGTTCTCTCGGTTTTGAAAAACAGAGCATTTTTTCCCCCAATTTTATTTCATTTTCCAACACATGACAGTTCACAAAAAAAAAAGACTCATTAATGTGAATTATATTCAAAGCACAAAAATAACATCAAATATCAATGTAGGTACATGTTTACTGGTAGTGTTTAGAGCAGGTAAAACAACTGAACACGATACAGCACGTTTTTTAAAATGAATGAAATGAAATTGGCTTTTTTTTATTCTCAGAAATATCTGACATATAGAAATAAATGCTAGTTTTTGAACATTAAAAATACTTTGATAATGAATGATTGGGTTATTAAACTAATACTGATTGTAATGCTTTCACTCTTTGGCCTCGGCCTTGACACAGCACAAACCCATTGTTAAGTTACGTGTGGATGCGCTCGATGCTTTTGTGAGACACACTTGTTCACATCACGGCTTTTGGGGCGCAGAATGTAAAAAAAAAAAACTGTAAAACTTTTTCATAGCTGACCTATTTTAAACATTTAACTAATTTTCTTTAATTTGAGGCAAAAATTCATGTAAAACAGCATGTTCTTGATCATTGTTAAACATGTGTACACATATAAATGTAAATGTTGAATCTAAATGTAAACGTTAAATGTAAATATAAATCTAAATGTTCAATTTATATCTAAATATTAAATATAAATCTTAATGTGAAATTCATATTTAATTGTTAAATCAGTCGCCAAGTGTAAAGCTAAATGTTTAGAAATTATGCAAAGTGGGCAGGTCAGCGCCTGTCGATCACGAGGCCCCGCATTTAGCTTTATTCTTGGCGAACGATTTAACATCCAGATTTAGATTAAACATTTAGTCAATTCTATTCTATTCATCGAGCACATTTCAAAACAACAGACCTTGACCAAAGTGTTGTACAAAGGTTATAAAATGTAGACAAGTAAAAAAAAAATTAGATGAAATAAATAAAAAACTGGCAAACCAAAAATGCCAGTTCTCACTTTAGATTTCAATTCAACATTTCGATTTCGATTTCACATTTACACTTAGATTTAACATTGAGTCAAAGTACTGTACAGTGATGATATAATTTACACAAGTAAAAGAAAATGAGAAAATAAATAAAAATACAGAACCAAAAAGGCCAGTTCTCAGTCTAGATTTAAAGTTAACATTTAGATTTACATTGACCATTTTGGATTTACATTTAACATTTTAGATTTAACATTTACATTTTGATTTAACATTTACTTTTTCATGTGTACACATTTTAACAATATTATAGAACATGCTGTTTTACATGAATTTATCTAAAATGAAAAAAAAATTATGAGCTAAATGTTCAAAAAATGTCGGCTATGAAAAAGTGAGTGAGTTTTTACATTTGACGCCCGATAACGGCCTGATCATTATAATCCACAGTGCACGTAATGCGGGTTACACCACACATTATATGCAAAATGTGATTATTCTGTGCAACAAAGCAGCAGTAAACTCTTCTCCATCCATCCATCCACCCATCCATCCATCCATCCATCCACCTCACTTCTTCATCTTCAGGTCAGCTTCTATGGCACTACGGCGCCCCCTGGTGCCTCCATCCTGCAAAAGGAGAAAAAGCACTAATCACAATGCACTTATTGTTTGCTGCAGGTTCATGACCTGCATATTGTAGAATAAACAAGGAAACTAGACGTTAGCGGCACGTGAGGAAAATTAATCCAAGTTTAATGAATGAGAAAAGCTTTCTTTGCCTCGACGTCTGCGTTAATGAAACAGTGAGTGGACGTAGGACCGGGACGGACGGATACTCACAAACAGAGAAAGGAGGAAAGCAGGAGAGGACATGGAAACAGTGTCCTGCAAGAAAGAGGAGACAAATAAAATAATAAATCTAGGATTTCTTTATCAACTTATATGATACACATTTTAAATAAATAATAGTCCCAGAAAAGTTCCTGTAGAAAGATTTAACACTTAAATTACTGACTGTTATTGAGAAAAATGTCAATATATAATCAGAAAATAATGGGCTTTAGCAGCTTAATTTAATTTTTTATTAGTTTGTCTGTTTCCAGGATTATGTCTAAAGTACGGAAAGGATTTGGACACATTTTTTAACCAAAGATTGACTTTACACCATGGAAGATTCTGTTAAAATTTGAAGGGGATTCAGCGTAATATACTGATTCTGGATTAGTTTGAAAAATCCAAAAAATTCCTCTCATCATTGGCGAAATAAAAAAAAATAATTATTGGTTCCTAATTGACTGCTCTTTATGAAATCTGACCCATTTACAGTATGTAGGGTTGGTTCCTCAATTATCTCACCAAGTTTTATCTGGATCATATTGCAAATTTTATTGGTATTTTTATGAAAGAATTAAGAAATAAATCAAAAGAGTTTTTACCAATTGTTCTGTGATTATTCAACAGACACTGTATATTTTTGATTAAATCAGATGAATACTTTTTGAGATAAATAGACAATTTAGTGGTGGGGGGTATATGCGTCCTTTCTTCCATTTTCAGCTTCCAATATCTCAAAAACATCATATAGCAAACTGAAATTTGGTATAGTAATACAGCTCCGCCTTCTCTCTCTCAGAATATATAAAAATATCTGCTATGCATCATATCTGGTGGACATGCCAACATGCACTTCTGGGCCACAGAAAATTGTAAAAAAGTACTTTTTTCCGATTTTAAGAGACTATCACCCAAGAACCAATACATATATGTGACTAATCATTAGTGATGTGAACAGTCTATGTACATAGCTCTAAGCTGACTTCCAGACCCAAACCATGACAAACTTGTTACCAAATTTGAGGGGCTGACATGTCCACCAGATATTTTTATATATTCTGAGAGAGTATGTAGAGCTGTATTACTATACCAAAATTTAGTTTCCTATGTGATGTAGTTCCTGAGATATTGGAAACTAAAAATAACACGAAAATCGACACATACCCCCCTCACTAAATTGACCATATCTAAAAAAGTGTTCATTTGATCAAACTAAAAATGTACTTTGTGCTTATTGAATAATCATTGAATATTTTTTTGAGACAAAAATGCGTAGACTATTTGTTGAAGTGACATGGAATGACCCAATAACGACGTGTGGAAAAGCGATTTCTATGCAGTGCGTGAGTCAGGTTTGCATCCTATTCTAAGACTCGAGTCCACTGAAGCACCTTGTCAGTGGAGTCTTGTCTACGTGTGCCGTCGCGTCCCCTCAGGCTCTTGGTACTGATGCCCGACTCCGAGGTCTCCATGATGAGCTGGGTAGCGAGGAACTGCTGGATCTGCTCCAGGACGTCCCGCTGCATCTCCACAGCCATGTGGTACACGTCGTGGTCCAGGCTGTTGTACATGACGGCGTTTTGGAACATCAGCATGATGTCCCTCTGGAACTCGGCCGTGGTTCTGATCAAACCGGCCTCTATGTTCTTCTTTATGGTGGCCAGGTCCATGGGCCTGCAGAGGTTCACCATCAGGTTACTGATGTGGTGCTGCTTCAAATCTATGAAAGTATGTTTTGACCTCCTACCTGTGCACAATACTGTGATATCCAGGAGCGATTTCATCAGTGACTGGCTGAAGGAACACGTTTGCGTACCTGGAGGGACAAAGTTTCATTGGTGGAAACCATTAAACATCTCTGTTTGATGCCAATTGTTAATATTTGTCATTGTGTCTATCTTGCTCTGAACGAAGGTTTCTCTCTGCTCCCTCCCTCCCTATCTGTCCTTGTTGCTGCTTGCTTATTTTGTGCTGTCTTTTTGTCAGAATCTAATAGGAACCTCTTTCTACATCTCTATCCAAAAAATGAAATTATGGAAAAGATCAGCTGGTCTCTCAATGCAATGGACCATTTTTTTTCAACGAAAGAACGGGCAGAGGTGAGCCCGCCTGTCCGGACAAAATGTCTGCGTCGGGATACACGATGGAGGACGAGGAAGACGTCTACATAACAGGTTCTATGGTAGTAGGTATGCTGCTGATTGGAGCTGGCAGTTTCCTGACCTATCGCGAAGTCTGGATTACATTGGCAGCTGTTTTTGTGATGGCTACCAGTCATTTCTGATGAATGGGCAGGGCTCCTAACACTCAGACTCATGAGATAAACGTGCTCAAAAGAAAGCAGGATGCTGCTGTGGAACGTCTACATGGAATGGAATCCAACTTGGAGAAGTTCAACTGCTCAGCTTTTGAGATAAGAACACCATATTGGATTTACTGCTGAGAGATGGACTCAAAGACTGACGGAAAATTGTGCTTAGCCTGACCGAAAAACAAATCGTTATCTCATTTGACTCCCCAAGCCAGCCGTTCAAGACTGGCTTATCTAACAATTCTTTTGGATGTTTGTGTCGACTGATGTTCTGTCCCCTCCCCCTCCCCCTCCCCCTCCTCCTCCTCCTGCTCCTCCTCCTCCTCCTCTTCCCCACCACCACCTGGAACATTGTTTCTGAATCAGATCTACCCAAGGTCGTTTCACGTCATCTGTGACTGGCTAAAACTGTACAGAATGAACCGAACGGATCATGTTTCAACGCCTTCTTTGTGATGTCTTTGGATTTTATTATAATTGTGTCTTTTTGCCCTTCTGTGTGTGCAAGGCCTTTTTCCCTCTCCTTATTTCATGTTTTTCCATTTCTCATCTAAGACACGGGGCGCTGCCTTAATGGCTTGCGACCCACAGTACTTCCGCTCCTGTACACCCATGTTATATGTTTTTTATTTTTTCATGTTTCTTGGACAGAATGTAACTGAACCCAAATTTCCTCCCGGGGATGAATAAACTATTCTGAATATGAATGAATCTGATGAATATTTTTTTTTACAATAGATGTTATTCAAAAGGTGCAAAAAAAAAAAAACATATTTTCTAAAAAACATGAAAAATAATCTAACTCAAAAAAGGAATTTTAAGCTGGTGGATCTTAAATTTTAGATTTTTTAATCAGATAAAGACATAATGTAGGCCATAGATCAAAAAATGTAATTCCTTAAAAAAAAGATGGTCATTTTCACTTTTAAAAATCTCAAATTGACATTGTTGGTGCGTTGTATTGTTGGATGTGTCGTCCCGTAACTAAAACTAATATTTATTCCTTGAGTAATGTGTGATGTAAAAGTAAATTTATGAAATACTGACAAAAATAATTAAAACAAAATCTCCTATTATACTATAATTTTATCAAAACTGGCAAGTAAAACCAACAAACCTGAATTACAACCATCCTCAATGTCTTGATTGTTTTCCTTTTTAACCAAATAACTCTCATAACTCAAATGTAAGCAAATGTAAGTAACTAACAAGTCGTTTGGTAGCTTCATAGTTTAAATGAATTAATTAATAGTTAAAGGTACGCTTACAATAAAGTTTGTACGACCATGACAAACAAAATCTATTACAGTAAAACAAAACTGTCAAAATTACTTAAAAAGACTAAATTGAGACTATAACTATATGGACTAAATTCTAACTAAAACAAAATTAAACTAAATGACTGAGACTAAAACTTTATGGGCTAAATTCTTACAAAAAGAAAACTAAACCAAAAGACTAAAATAAAGCTATAATGACACAAACTCTATACACTAAATTCTAACAACAAAAGACTAAAATGAGACTAAACCTCTGTTGGATTAAATTCAAACTAAATCAAAACTAAAAGACTAAAATGGAACTAAAACTCTATGGACTAAAGTATAACTAAAACTAAAGTAAAAGACTAAAATGAGACTAAATCTCAATGGACTAAATTTTTGCTGAAACCAAACTGAACTAAAAAAAAAATGCGACTAAAACTCTATGGACTAAATTCTAAATAAAACTAAACTAAACTAAAAGGCTAAAATGAGCCAAACTCTAAGGACTAAATTCTAATTTAAACAAAACTAAATTAAGACTGAAATTAGGCTAAAACTCTAGGAACTAAAGTCTTACTAAAACAAAACTAAACTAAACAACTAAAATTAGGCTATAATGAGACTAAAACTCTATGGACTAAATTCTAATGAAAATAAAACTAAACTAAAAGACTAAAACTAAATACTAACTAAAATAAAACTGAACTAAATGACTAAAATGTTACTTTAACTAAATCCAGTCTTTGGTGAGTGACTAAGACTAAAATCCGTCTGCATCCGTCTACCGGACTCCACATCCCACAATGCAAAGCACCAAACTTTTCCGACAATGTCAATAAGAGAGTGTTTACAGTTGAGATGAAAACAAACTTTGGAGCAGCAATTTCAACCTTTTTTTTAGTAAATGTTTTATCGATGGGGCGACACTATTTATTTATCTGATTAAAAAAAGAATTCTGGTTTGAGCAGCTTTGAGCTTTATCATGTCTGGTGCTGACCTGTGATTGGCCGCTGCACGCCACACGAGCATTATCGCCTTCCTCCATATTTTCTGAGCTTGCAGAGCTTCCAGGTCCTCGCTGCACACAGAACTGCACAGAGAAGCACATCATGCACGTGACAGTTCCTCCAATGAATGGTGTGTGTGTGTGTGTGTGTGTGTGTGTGTTTTCACTCACAACTGTGAGGAGGCGGGGCTACTGGCCATGGAGTCTGCGGTGGCGTGCAGCCTGAGGGAGGAGGAGGCCGTGTGGAGGCTGTAGCCGTCCTCACTCTCACTGGCTGCAGGCTCCACATCCCCATCAGGCTCAGAGAGAAACCCCTCTGTGCCATCACCATCCTCCTCCTCCTCTTCATCCTCCTCTTCCTCATCCTCATCCTCATCCTCTTCTTCTTCTTCTTCTTCCTCTTCTTCTTCTTCTTCTTCTGGCTCATTGAGCTCATTATCTACTTCGTTCTCTCCTCCCCCATCACCTACTACTCCATCCTCCATGTTTGTTTCCTGCAGGGATGAAGGAATGAGTCGTGATTCAAACCAAGAAAAAAAACAAAACATGTTTTTTAAGTTGTTTTTTTTTTTTTTTGGTTTTACCTCAGGATTCCTCTCCGTCACTGAATTTTCACCCAATTCTGAATCTGTTGAGATAAAAACATGTGCTGTCTAATTAGTTTCAGACTTCTTTAGCCCCGTTTACACGAGAACGTTTTCTAGTGAAAATGAAAAAGTTATGTTGTGTTTTGCCGGTCCATTTACACTAGGGTAACTAATCAACACCGGGACAATAATTTAAGCAAAGAAGACGACAAATTTTCAAAATAAATTATTTGCATATGCTTTAATTTGTAATTAAAAAAAGGTTGCTTAAATTACATTTATTTTGAATTCCTTTTGGATGCAATGTATTATTGAACAAACTTTAAAGTGACCATCAGTAAAAAAAAAAAGCTACTTTTAGGTTAACATAAAATATTTTTGAATAATAAAAAACATGTTTTTCTTTTTGGCATGTTGAAGGAGAAAGCATGAGAGAAACCAAACGTGTAATATTGTCAATGCCATTGACCAATCGGCATCGAGTTGCAAACGCGTGGAAGACTTTTGAGCTTTCTAATGTGTTTATACTGTAAGGGCTGCTATGGCAACTGTTGTGATTGACAGCTCATAGTCCAGAGATCACGTTTTTAAGTGAAATGCGCTACTGCTTTCAGGGTATTTTCTGTCCATTTCTTAATAAACATATAAATGGTTTGGTGCAAACTTTTAAAAATGGAAAACTCCAAAATGGAAATTATTGAAAAGTTTTTTGAAAACACTTCAAAATAATCCTACGGTCGATAGTGGGCATGCGCACCTGTATTAAAGCAGGACGCTCTTTGGATGCGTTATTTCCTCACATCTCCAGCGTATCTAACTCAGTCACGCTTTACAGCGATGATGATGATGATGATGATGATGATGATGATGATCAAGGAGAGAGATTTTAACTGTGACCAGTGCAACAATCTGATCCATGATCTGATCAAATCAACCTGTTACATTGTTTATCAATGAAGGCGTTTCAAATTAAAAGTGAACTTTATCATTTTCAAGGATTTCAATGACATTTACAAGCGTTAGGAAAACTCCATGTTCCATGATTTCTAGACAACCCAAAAAAAATGTCATCACCGCCTCCTTTCCTTCAGACCGCCTTCATTCACAGATTACGCAGTTTTGCTTTACTTGCACTCGGTGGGCGTGTCAGGAAACTGGACCGGAGAATATGCGTAGGAGAGAAGTGCGTCGCTGCAGGCGCGCAAAAAAGTGCTTAAGTCCAGATTAGCCCCCCCCCCCCACACTTCAGACAAAACAGATTTTTCTTGAAGCTACTTCTGCATCCAGAAAATATGCAAATCAAGATTGTTGTATATCAAATAAAAGCTTATTACCTCAACAATGAGTTGGGTTCCAATTTTTGGCACAAACTTTGACTGATATTCAAGGCAAAAAATCTTTCCACACACACATTGACATTCACATACACACACACACACGGAATTGGTTTTATAAGCTCCAATTCAGTAATATAAACATCATTCTGGTATGCTGAATGTAAGTGGTGGGAGGCATGGTAGAGTAGCCTATTACTCCTACATGCACCTATTTTGATTCATTGCAAAACTACACCTCCATCTATTGCCTGGTATGTACTGTATACTACATCATTTTTTATTTTTCCCGCAATCCCGTGTAAACAGAGATCATTTTGAAAACGTTGCCATGTGAATGTGGAACATTCGGAAACAGAAACAGAAGAAAAACGTTGTCGTGTAAATAGGGCCAAACCGATTCTAAATTTGGTGTTGTAAACATTTCATACCTGTTTGCTTTCCCCATATCTCACTTTCACTTTTCATGGCTGCATCCACTGAGTTCACCTTTGTTTGCCTCACCACCCCCCCATTTTTTTTCCCGGCCTCACAGTGTGGGGCCGCTCCTCCTCCTCTGTGGCAGCGCTCCAACCTCTTTGAGGAGTTGCACAGAGACGAAGAAACGAGAGGAAACGCTGTAGGACAGTTATCTTGACTATTGCACAAAGAGGAGACTGGAGCGTCTGTCCTCCCCTCCACAGCGCCAGGCAGAGCTAAGGACTGTGGAGCCCCTGTGGGATGAGAGTCGTGGGGCCGGAAAGGCCCAGCGACCCAAGAACCAGACAGAGCGTGTCCATTCTCCTCACAAAGGGAAAGAGCCGCCTCCACCGCAGCTGCATCCAGAGCCTCTGCAGCCTCATCGGCCTGGAAACAGGAAACAGGATTCAGCATCTCTTCATTGAGACGGATGTGAAATGGTTTTAAAGGATCCTCCACCGTTTTTACAAATGTGGCCTAAAAACTTTGAAATGTCCTTATTTTGCACCATATTGAACATAGCATTAGTTCAGGCAAGCCGCGGACGTCAAGACAGCCACACCTCCAATCAACCGATGGCCCAGATTGGCTCCCTATTGTTCAAAGAATACAGGAAGCACTACTTAAACCATGACAACTGCCTCTTATGACCTCAGCAAGCATCTCGCAACCCACCTCCGCCCCAACTCCTCCAGGTCAGTATGTATCCAACTAACTGTGTCATTTTTGTCATTAACATATGCTGTAATCTGTTCCAGGGGGTTTCGGCTAACCGCTCTCCTTGCTTTAGACTTTAGCTAGGGCTCAGGAAAGGTGCTCTCCCTACCTCCGGCTTTCCACGTAAGCTCGTGGAAAAGGCAAGGAGGTCCCGGAACAGACCCATACCGCCAAATATACAATTGCGTGCATATCCATGTAAAACGCTCAAGGCGCTATACAAATCCTAATGCACATTTATTGTAAATAAATCATGTATTTTAACTAAAGCGGTCCTGACTGAAATTTGTTTTATTGACTATTAAAAATGGGACTACTTTACTAACCTTGCCTGCAAGATTCTCCTGGTGTTCACAAACACCAGAATCCATCTTGTACTGTTCCCGCCTTTACCTTTCGAATCTGAACCGGACCGGTTCGAGCCAATCATGAGGCAGTGTTGTGGTTTAGGGCGGGATATCTGAGTGTGACGAAGGCTGAAACGCTGAAGCAAAACTGTTGTGGGGAGAGGAACTAGCTGGGCTACCGCTATTAGCATAGCTCCGAATCAACATGGAAAGAGGAGGAGGATGAACGTTTGGAAACTGCTATAAACTCAGTTTTAGAAAAATCTAGCATTTCATCTTTGAAAGAGCAACAGCGAGAGGTGCTTTGTGCATTTTTGGACCGTAAATACGGCAAAGCGGAGCCTTGTTGTTGTTGTTGTAGCAGAGTCGATGACGACTTCATCATTTGTTACCGTGTGATTGGCTAAAACAAATCATGGTGGACAGGTGCTTCGCCCAATCAGCTTCAAGCATTCTGTTCATGTCCCTCCATGGTTCCGAAAGGATTTTGCCAGACACAGACCTAGATCCACGTGGAGAACTCGAGTTACATTCAGCAGCTTTTTAGCTTAAAATGACAATGTATGCTGCTCTAAATCAGTGTTTAACAAACTTTAGTGCCCCACGTACCCCTTACTAAGGGTCCCTGAGACTTTATTTCTAATCGCAAGCGCCCCTTAGCCCATGTCATACATTATTTATTTGTTTCTGCAGGCTCGTCTAAACTCTTTCCTGTGTCTCGTCCAACATCAACCTTGAATTTACGCTTTTTTAATTCATTTATTTCTGTTGTTTTGCTCGTTTTTTGAATTTGAACTTCACAGCTTTGGTGTACTCTAAAGAGTTGTGACACAAACTATTATTGATGGATGACAACAAAAAGTCTGTGTGCATGAAAAAAGAAATCTACAACAAAAAAAGAACAACATTATTAAATAAAATAAATGAATTAATTGTACTCCATATTTGTGACCATCACCAGCCCTCCCTAAGGAAGGATAAGAAAAACTAAAGGGAGAATTTAGAGAGGGCAGTGTTACACCTTAGTGAGGGGGAAGGGAACAGGGAAGAGGGAGTCAGGGTAGGACAATGGACTCTATGACTGCAGGGGGCGACAGTTCCAACTCTGTGGGTTGGCTGTAGACAATGAAGCAGAGTAGAAGAGCTCTCCTAAGGGACCTTTACTCTCCCTTAAACAGTGTGCAGCTGACGCGATGGTGGCTGAAGTTAAGCAAGTAAATCACAAACTGTTGAAGATGAAGATGGATAGAAGTCCTTAACCTCTTTTGGTAAAACAAAAAGGGTTACATTGACATATTTAACTTTTCCTGATTATTTAGAGCAACAAAAAGCAGCACAAATTGTCATTTTGACCTAAAAAGCTGCTAAATGTCTTAAAAAACAGGCTGAATGCTTCACTCCAATAGAAAACAATGAGGTGTTTTAAGGCAAATGTTTGCATGTAATATCATCAATCACGTGATTTCAAGATGGCGGAACACAGGCCCTAAAACGGTAAAGTAGTCCCGTTTTTAAACGTTAATAAAAATAATGCATTTTGTTAGGCATAGATATTCTAATAAGGGCAATTGAAAGGTTTTAGGCCACATTTGTAAAAACTACAATCAGACCTTGAAATGTTTCGACATATTGACTGATTTCCAACCTTGTCTTCGATGATGGCGATAATGTCTCCAACCGTCTTCAGGTCCAGCTCGTCTCCCATGTAGGACACGGTCACGTCCTCCTCGCTGAGTTCTGACGCTTTGTCGTCCACAGACACCGTTTGGCATCCAGAGGACATAGTCAGATCCATCTCTGCTCACACACATCATCAGGTCAGATATGAAACCTCAATTTATTATCTACAAATACAATCACAGGTACAATGGCTACGTTTACATGAGAGCTTTGATTCAGAACAAAAGTTAAAACCTCTTTAAACACCTAATTCCAAATGAAAATGGCCATTTCAAATTTAACTTAAATCCAACATAAATGGCTGGTTTATTCGATTTTAATTCCAAATTTCATTCCGCTTTAAATTAATTCCCTGTCACGATGACGCGCTGGTGACAACATAATCCAAGAAATCGCATTTTCTTTTTGCTGATATCAGACCAATATCCAATATTAATATCAGATCAGGACACACTTAATGAAAACATGTATTATAAATTAAAATAACAAAATATTCATTGTTTTTCCTACTTCGCAAAGCCAGGATTTCTCTACGGTTAAGGAAAATATGCAATGTTACAGATTGTATCCATGCATCAGACTGCACCAGGGAAGCTAAAGCTACAGATGTAGCTAACCTCCACCCGTGTGCCTGCTTTTGTGAATAAATAATGTTTTTTCTAAAGCCCGTTAAGTGTCCTGTCATCCAATCATTGTTGATATTACTTGTGTTTGCAGAGTTGATGTCAGCAGCAGCAGCAGCAGCAGCAGTGGTAGTGGTAGTGATGGTGGGGGGCTGGGGGGGCAGAGGGGGGGCTGGGGGGGCGGAGTTCACCATGAAACTCAACGAAGGAGAAAACTTAGTGGGACCCGCCTCCAACAGACGGGACAACATGGGAGCACCTGCAAATCAAACCCAGAGTGTAAATATCAGACCAATCAGAGCAGGTTTATCAAAGCTAGGCTAACGGTGCAGCTAACCTGCTCTGACAACCAATGAATGATAAAGGATTTATTAGCCAGGAGTATTTGTAATCAACTAATCAATCAATTATTACTGAATATTTGTACCTGACGCCTGAGAGAGAGGTTGTGTGGGCGGAGCCAGCTGCAAGTCATGTGCCAAGGAGGACAAATCACCTTCCCCGATCTGAGAGAGAGAGTCTCTGTTTTTGTTTATTGCATTTACATTTATAACATTTCTATTTATTTAACACCAGATTAAATAAAAAACAGAAGTTTCCAAGCATTCTGTGTCACAGCTATATTTGAAGAAGAAATAAAATTACAAATAAAATATATTTAACCGATGTATGTGTGCGCGCGTATTAGACAGTGTATTAAATTCTATACAGTTATAATTATATAGAATAATGTTTGATTTAATTTGACTTGATTTATATTGATCATGTAAATGGCAACTTAAAAATAGTTTAAAATAAAATAAGTTAACATCAAGAAATAACAACAAAACATTAACTTGCATCTTCAAATTCTTACACATCTCAGTTTACATGAACAGTTGATGGTCTGTAGATGTTAGATGTAGATATATTTATATTATAGCTTATTATGTATATAAAATACTAGTTTTAGGAGTCGTTGCTTTTACTTCTCAGAACATCACGTGAAGCTCAGTTATAGATGATTAATGAGTGTCACATATTGATCAGCTGTTTGTTAATAAATGTCCCTGTGTAGCATTTTGCATCAGCAAATTTAACCCAGAATTGTTTTTCTGGTCAGACTTTATTTGATACAATTATCTAGATTTATATCATATTTCACCATTTTGAGAAAATATATTGAGATATGAGTTTTGGTTCATATCACCAGCCCTAGTAGGAATGTTCACAGCATTTTAATGTTAATAAAGGTCGACCTACCAGATTCTAATCACATAATTGTATTTAGTAAGTGGTTGACAAGTGGCTATTTTAGATTTCTTGTACTGGAGCTTGGTTGGGCGGGTGGAACGGATCGTAGTGGGTGCCAGAACATTTCCCTTAATTTCAAATCCAAAACTTGACAGGTATGGCCTTTGCACCGTTTTCGGTGCTCGGGCCCTAATGAAAAAGTGTCAGCGGTGATAGTTATGGAATGGAGGTGTGTGTGTGTGTGTGTGTGTGCGTGTAGTCAGTGTGTAACAGTAACAGCAGCTTATAGATAAGTCTGAAATTATAAAACCCGTTAAAATAAGGAATAATTCAAACCTGAGTTCCTGTTAACTTTAATATTACAAATAATGAGGAACCTTCCATACCAGTCTGGAGTTGGCAGCCAGAATGTTGCCTTTCTTCAGCAGCTCTGACAGCAGTGGTGAGGGTGGGGGCGTGACTTTCTGAACCAGCACTTTCTTTTGGGAGGGGTCTTCTAAAACTGAGCCTGGGCTGATTACATCAATGGCAGGTCCAGAAGTGTCAGTAAATGTTGTAAACCTGCCTGTACCTGAAGCCTGCACGGAAGCACAATCATTACTAATCATTAAAAATATATATTATTGTCCATAGACTGATAAACAGCCAACAGCTACTTTTTATCCACAGCGCTCACATCATTTATGCAAATTAAATCTACTGCAGAAATCTGGCAAATATTTCCAAAAACAGAAAAAAAACTTGTGTGAATTTGTGCGAGCTTCTAAATATCTCTGAGACTTACATTCTTTGGAGATGTAAAATCCGGCGCGAGGCCTTCGAGTGGGTCACCTGGAGTCAACTCGTGGTTCGGGGAGCCACAGCCTGAGGGGGAAGGCAAGGAGGCACTGGGGGTCCGCTTGGGGGCGAGCCTCGCCACCTGTCTGGCTGAGGAGGGAGGGAGGGAGGGAGGGAGGGGGAGGGCAGAATGAAGACGACGCTCTTATCACTCACATCTAATGTCATCAGTATTCAGAGTGATTGAATTAGACACACAGAGCTGATGGTTCCCAACCAGGGGTACGCAAACCTCTGTTGGGACATCACGGTCACATTGCAAAAAAAAAAAAGACCAGTTTATAAGTCTATTTATATGATAATTTGATGCAAGTAACAAACCGTCTCATGTATAACCACGATCAGCAGCAACAGGTGATCTATGAGTGGTCTACTGGGATCAATCTCTACTGACATTCCCTGGTAAAATAAATGTTAAATTAAAAAACTAATAATTATAAAAGTAAAAAAATATATATGATTTATTTTCATCCACCTAGATCAAACATATGCAACTGGTGGCCCTCAAAGAAAATTAACATAACTTAACACGAACTGCTGAAAATTACACAAAAAATACACAAAACACTCCAAAATCATAGAAATCTACAGGGGGGAAAAACACAAAAAAACACAGAATGACAGAAAAATGTACACTACAGTGAAAATATGAAAAATGACAACAAAACCACATAAAACAATGACAACACACAAAACAACAACAAAACACACAAACCCTTTGTTGTTTCCTGTGTTAATGCTCAGATTGGTCATTATTCTAAATACATGAACATTGATAATGTGGCCCTCAGTTCAGATAATCACATTTTTGTGGCCTCCTGCTGTGATAAAAGTTGCACATTGCTGATCTGGATGCTCTAAAATCTCTTACAAATTTTCATTTTGAAAATCAGATTTTAGGACTCTCTTATTTAAAGGCACACTGTGTAACTTTTGACCACTAGGGGGCGCTAGACCTGTAACTTTCACCTCAACCGCCCCCTAGTGGCCACAAGTGCCGCAGCACTGTCGCAAAAATCAACAGACAGTCAGTGGGGCCAGCCTCCATTGTCTTTTGATTGTGTATACAGAGAATAGTTGAGCTGTAACTTCAGGATAAGTATTGGCTCTAAGGGCTGGGTTGGTAGGGCTGCGGTGCGAAGTGGGGCTAGGCTCGCGCCGCAGCTGGAGGAACAGCCGCCCCCCCTATCCCCGCCGCTCGGCCCTCCTCTCTGCGTCGGTGGTGCTCCCCCCAACTCCTTGGGCTCGCCGCCGTCGGGGCGAACGGGTCACAGGCGACCGGGCAGAAGGTGGATCGGCGGACGGGGGCCGGGTCTCGGCGGTGTCTTTTTAGCATCCTCAGAAGCAGTTTTAAACGTTTTGCTTGCCTCAGCCATGACCGGGAGTCGAACTATATGAAAATAGTAGCAAAATCCTCAGCTTAGCTCCATGATTATATCAGAGCCTGTGGTCACGTGACTGTCATAAAGTGAAACGTTCTCCACATGACCTGGCCAAAGACGGTCCGTCTCTCCAAACTTACATGGTCGGTGTTTCAAGAGGGAAGCCCCGCCCCGCTCGGAGCATTGATACTGTCAATCGCTGTATATTGGCCTGAGGAATCATTTAAAATAACTCATATAGGTCAACTCTTTAGGTCACAAAGTCCACAGTGTCCCTTTAATAAAAAATTTAAAAAGTCCCGAATGGTTGAAACAAACTGTATTTACTGTATGTAATAATGAAGGAGATACCTTGATAAGCAGCTTCAGTGTTTTTCTTTTTCAGCTCTGCTTCTTCTGCATCCAGCTTTTTCTTCCTGACATGCAAACATTATCTTAATTTCTTTTTTAAGCATAATTTTAACTGATAAACATGTGAAAAGGATGTCAAACTCTTACTGCTGAATGTCTTTCCATAACTCTTCCAGTTTGGAGTCTTGATGTCCAGCTTGAATGAGTGCAGCCTCTTTCTTCAGCTTCCTGTAGGAATAATAAAATCAACTTACGTATGTCAGAGGATCTGCTCCACACAGCATTAGTGGGTAACACGCTGGTGTTTGTCTACCTGTGCGTCTCTTGGGTTTCTTTAATCAGCTTCTTTAGTTCCTCGATCCTCTCAGCAGTCAGCCTGCGTACGATCACATCCTCCACCGTCTCCACCACTTCACCTTTCTCACCGCGCTTTCGCCTGAGAGTAAAAAAAAAGAACATCACAGTGAGTGCTAGCACCTGCTGTTTATGCATCTAAACCAGGGGTTCTCAACCTTTTCACCCCCAAAATAAAGGTCCCAGAGACCCCCACTGCACTGAACAATAACATATAATTTTAATAAATAACCACATTTATTTATTTATTTATTTATTTATTCATCTGAATAATATCCACTGTTATCCAGGAAGTTTATTATTATTTGCGCCATAGTTTATAGTCATCTAGAAATGTAAATCCTTGTTTTAATCAGAAATATAATGGGTTTAAAGTGACCAAAAATGGTGGAAAAGGTGGTGAAATGGAATTTTTAAAACCACAGAAATTGGTTAAAAGTTGCAAATTAGAGTGGGCAAAAACAGGAAGAAAAGGGGTTCCAAGTGTCAATATTGGCTTAAAGTGGCAGAAATTAGGGGGAGAGCATGGCAAAGCGTCTATGTGGTTAAATTGGCAAAAAAAATAAAATGAAATATGGTGAGAAGAGGTTAAAAGTGACAATAATGGGTCAACATATGTGACATTAGGTGGAAAAAATGGTGCAAAGGGTTCATAAGTGACGGAAATGTCTGGAAAAGGTGCTGAAATAAGGTTTTATGAACTACAAAAATTGGTTAAAAGATGCAAATTAGAGTGGTAAAAAAAAAAAAACAGACAGAAAAAGTGGCAGAAATTGTTCAAAGTGTCAATATCGGAACATTTAGTTTAAACTGGCAAATAATAGGCATGACAAATCGTAAATGTGGTTAAATTGGCAAAAAAAAAAAAAAAGCATAAAATATGGTGAAAAGAAGTTAAATGTGACAATAATAAGTCAACAAATGGGACATGAGGTGGAAAAGTGGTGGAAAGGGTTTTAAGTGCCAAAAATGTCTTGAAAGTGGCAAAAAATGTACAGAAAATGCATTGAAATTTGATGGAGAAGTGGCAAAAATGTGAGTAATGTAGTAAAAATGCTTTAAAAGGAGCAAAAATATGGCAAGAAAGAGTGATTAAAATATGGCAAGTTTGGTGTAGTTGCAGAAAAAGGTTTAAAATAAGCAAAAAAATGGGCTAAAATTGTTAAAAATAATATATTCTTGAAGGCTTCTGGCAATCCCCTCTCAGTGTCTCACGACCCCAAATAGGGTTCCAAACCCAAGGTTGAGAACCACTGATCCTAAACAGAGCAGAGGTGGAAGATGTGTGCTCACTTTGGGGCCTCTGTCGTCTCCAGGAGCTCAGAGTACTTGGATGCACAGTGCTGAGAAAAACCAAAGAAGAAGAAGAAGAAGTCGTGATGATACTTTTAAACAAAAGTTCACGTCCTTATTTACTGCTGTACCTTTTGAGAGAACCAGTCAGGTGGTCGCCCTGGTTCTGCAAATGGTTTGATGGCTCGACTGACAGACACCCTGGAGACAAAAGATACAAATTAAAGTCATTGTGGAAAATGTGAAATATTTTGGCTTCATCCTAAACTATTGGTCCTCCTACCTGTCAATCATTCTGATAATATGTTTACGTAAGGCCGTCGTACGTGGTCGTGCCCGGTGCGCATCGGGTCCTTTGAAAATGGATTTTTCACTTACCGGTGGCGAGTAGGGCTGGGCAAAAAATTGATTTAATCGATTGATCAAATTTGTAGATAAAAACGATTTTTATCTTGCAAATTCGAGTTAAAAAATAAAAAATAATTACATTTTACAGTTTTTTCAGACTTTTTAGCGTTCCATCTTTGTGGGTTACCGTAGCGCGACGTGAGCCCGCCCCCGCTTTGTTTACATGTGTTTACCCTTTGAGTAGGCTATATGTGTGCCACGGGCATGTTTAATTTATGAAATTGTAATGTTATATGTTATAAAATATATAGTTATCTGATTTCTTAATCTGAAAATTGAAGCTACTGTGAAGTTGCTGTTGCTGTTTGCTTAAATCTGGGTTGAAAATAGTTGAATGACAGAGAATCATTTACTTTTTATTTTGGGATTGTTCTATGCATTTTAACTCTGGAGGACAATCACAGCCATAAAGATGCACTTTTGACAATATATCTGATGTCTGCAGTCATTTTTAAGTGCATTGAAAACCAAAAATCGAATCGAAATTTCAAATTTGTCTTTAAAAAATCTGAGATTTTCTCTTGAAAGCAGGTGGAGTGTTGCACATGTGCAGAGAACATTTCTGTTCTAAACATTGGGAAAATTGTCCTCTTTACCTTTAAGTTCATTTACAATGTTGGAATTATTTAGACGGTACTTTTTCATCAGATAATGACAGTACAGGCCTCATAGATCAATACATTTAGGATAATTTGCATGAAAAAAGATGTCAAAGGTTAAAATTAATGCTCTAGCATTTTACCCATTGCATTGTGGGATGTGTAGTCCCATAGATTGATGCTTAGAAGTGTTTTTCCTTCATTCTTACAGTGATTTCTTGTGTGTTTTTTTTCTCTAGACAAGGAGGGCAGTGACTGGCATGACTCCATTTTTGTTCTAGTTTGTTCCCAGTGATATCACCTCACTCCACCAGACAACCCAGTTCTGGCTGGACTCAGATCTATCCGTGTAAACCCCAAAATAAACATCCTCCATTGTTTTTGCCTCAACTTTCAGTAAAAAATGCCAGAAATGTGATGGAAAGTCACTTTGGCAAAGTGGTTTTTTGGGCAAACACAAGAAATCACAGTAGGAATGAAGTAAAAACACTTCTATGGATCCATCTATAGGACTCCACATCCCACAATGCAATGCAGGCAACTTTCCTGACAATGTCAATAAGAGAGTAAGAAAAGAAGAATACACAAAACAACCTCAAAAACAAAAAAAAAATGACTCGAAAAATCACGCACAGACAGGAAAAGTACACAAAAATACAACTGAAATACACAAAATGACAACAGAACTACACAAAATGATTTTTTTTAAAAACACACACCAAAGACAACAAAAATATACAATATGACAGAAGTCACAAACCCCTTTGTTCTCTCCCGTATGAATGAAGTAAAAACACTTCTTTGCATTTGTCTACAGGACTCAACCTCCCACAATGCAATGCACCAAACTTTTCTTACAATGTCAATAAGAGAGTGTTTACGGTGGAGATTTCTAATTTTCACATAATTTTTCCCAGCAAAGGATCTTTGATTTATTTATCTGAGGCCTGCCCTGTATTTAACTGATTGAAAGAAAAAAAATCCCACAATGCAATGCGCAAAACTTTTACGCTAATCTCAATGAGGAAGTGTTTACATTAAACATTTTACATCTTTTTTTTGAGCAAATAACCTTTGACTTACTGATCAATGATTCCCACACTGTTTAGCTTGAACTATCAGGTAAATAAACTATAAACTTTAACATGATCTGCTGTCAGTCAAAGACAGGGACGCTGCAGCACAGCTCAGGGACAGGACGCAGAGCACAGGACACACACTGTGGTGTCAATCATTTGCCTTTGAACTCGACGTTCAGCTCAGAGAGTAAAAATACATCCAGATGTAATGACACCTTTGTGTGCGTTCCAAGTAAAACAAGAAACGTTGGCACAATGTGAGCTCCACGTTGGATTAATGTGAGATCACGTTTCAACATGAATCCATTGGTTTCAGTCACTTTAGGAGGGGGAAGTTACAGTAGTTTGTTTGAGGAAACACACTACTTCCTATACTGTATAAATCCAACAAATGTGTATAACTATGTTATACACAATCAACTACCGGTATATACATCCTTTTATCGTCCCTTAGAAGTGCTATTTCTGCCAATTCAGCCAAAATCTGCACTGTTTTCAAAAATAGATGCTGTATTTTTATGTTTTAATAATAATCATGTAAATGTATTAGTAAAAAGGTTAAAAAAAAAGGTTAAGTTTTTTTTTTTTTTTTATTATTATTTCAAGAAAACAATATAATTCTATATTTTTAACAGAATTCTTAAGGAAAACCTAAAATTAAAAAGGCAATGTAACCTGTCAGGTTTCCACATGAGGCCCTATGCCTCATTTTGAATGGTCCCCAAAATAAATGCACAAAGTTACAACAAAATTGCAAAACAATTACAGCAAAATGTATACAATATGACCGAAAACACATAAATGACACCACAAAAGTGACGAAAAACACAAAATAAGAGTAACGTATACAAGATGGCAAAAAAACAAAACATGTAAAGAATGTATGAAACAACAACAACAATAACGACAATAAAG